>NC_136809.1:39707685-39710185 GCF_951216825.1 Electrona antarctica
GAAATGCCAAAACGTGCGCATGCGTGTTTTTCATGCCTGGAAATGCTGAAACGCGCGCATGCGCGTTTATCATGGCTGGAAATGCCAAAACGCGCGCATGTGCGTTTTCATGCCTGGAAATGCCAAAACGCGTGCATGTGCGTTTTCATGCCTGGAAATGCCAAAACACGCAAATGCGTGTTTTTCATGCCTGGAAATGCCAAAACGCGCAAATGCGCGTTTTTCATGCCTGGAAATGCCAAAACGCGCAAATGTGCGTTTTTCATGCCTGGAAATGCCAAAACGCACGCATGCGCGTTTTTCATGCCTGGAAAAATCATATCTTAATCATATTAGTACACAATTATTATGATAAAGTAATGTAATAACTATATAATAACCTTATAAATAACATTCTTCTCATGTGCGACTCTGGATTCTGTGTGATCAAATCTGTCTTCTCCTGTGTGTCTTTCTGTTTTAGTTTTTTGTCCTGTTTTTTTGTTTGTTTTCTTGTTTTGTTTTGTTTTTTTCATGTTTTTTTGTTTTTTCTCTCTTCTGTTTGTTTCTCTGTCAGTTTTATGTCCCCCTTCCCACTCCCCCCTGGGATAGGCACAATACGCCATTGGCTTCAGCCTAAACCATTTTGGTCTCTACAAAAAAAAAGTGTAAAAAAAAAAAAAAAACATGACGAAATGAATACATGTAATGTAAAAAAATGTATGACCAAAATAAAACTGAACTGAACTGAACTGAACTTGTACTTCAACAGTCAATTAAATGGCGAACGGTAGATGGGATAAATGTAATTATTTTTCTTATGAAAGAGAGTCTAAGTTCTCTCTGGTGGGTGCAAGCTGCTTTCTAATAGCCAATTACTGACGAACTGTAGATGGGATCAATGTGTTTTTCCTCGTGAAAGTACACATTCAGGGCTTTCATTCGGTGTATAGTATGTATAGAATATTTTTTGTGTTCATTTTTATATCTGCCTGTCAATGTCTGTGACCTTAAACCTTCCATAACTCCGCTTTCTGTTCAAGATAATCACTTTCAGGCAAAAGCAGGTGTTACAATAAGGTCAATATCTCCAGAATGGAAGATGGTAAAATAAAAAAGTAAAAATAAATTGGAGTGGACAAGTTAAGCTTTCTTTTGATGTATTCGGTGTGATTCTCGCTATAAGAGAACATTTTGCTGTGGGCCCCGGAAAAGGTCCTTCCTTCAATGTTAACCCCATAGCACTGCACAAATAGGCATGGCTGGATTGTGTAGCAACCAAATTTGATATTTTGATACAGTTACTACTATATCGTTACACCCATACTATAGTCACATAAGTAGAGCAGAGATAATTGATCGTTGCCAGTTGCTTGGGCATGTCTAATCCGACAAGCCTGTGCTAAATGGACTTTGTTACTCCAGCACGGTACATCTTTACATAGCATGCAAAATAGTGGAGAGAGAAATGTGCATGGGCTATGGCAACAGTTTTGACATTCCAACCACAGACGGAGTTACTGATTTACATAGTCATGCCCAGAAAAGGGGTACAGGGCAGAGAGGAAAGGAATGGAGCTATTCATTAAATTCCACAGTAATCCTATCTAGGGAGATGGAATTTATCAAGCCAACCGTGTCATTGAGTCCAACATGAAATAAGCAACCCCTACATAAGAAACATCTTAATATTCAGAACTCATGTACCGTACAGTATGTAGGCATATTGAAAACTGTACTATTCAAATAGTTACAATTAATCCAAAAAGGCACCATAGTCATACATAGATGTGTGTGTGTGTGTGTGTGTGTGTGTGTGTGTGTGTGTGTGTGTGTGTGTGTGTGTGTGTGCGTGCGTGCGTGCGTGCGTGCGTGCGTGCGTGCGTGCGTGCGTGCGTGCGTGCGTGCGTGCGTGCGTGCGTGCGTGCGTGCGTGCGTGCGTGCGTGCGTGCGTGTGTGTGTGTGTGTGTGCGTGCGTGTGTGTGAGTGCGTCTGTGTGAGTGATGGCTGTTGGTTGTCTGCCTGTTGTGAATTAATTAATACTTCCTAATGAGGTTTGTTCATTTAATTAAACATGTGCTCTCTTGCTGTCACAACAGTGTTTTTTATGACTGTTTAATAACAGTGGTGTATTTTGCTGAGCTCCTTTTTACTTGTCTGCCTATTAGGGCTGGATATTGATAGGCAAATATTACTGAAGTTAATAAAATGACATCACTCTACTAGTATATTGCAGCCTTTAATAACACGCCATATATCACAGTATTACGATATCTAAACTCCTGCACAATTTCTCACTTCACAACATATATATTGGCCAGTCTTATTTCTCAGTCCTAAAAAAGAATACAATAATAATAATAAATATAGCTGCAAGCAGTGATAAGGCAGGACCAAGAAAGAAGACAATACGCAATAAGAACAATATGCACAAATAAGAATCATGGGCTGAGTTGTCGGTAGCCGGATTTGAACACACAACCTTGTGGTCTAAGGGCAAGAGCTCTACTGACTGAGCTAC
>NC_136809.1:39715185-39725185 GCF_951216825.1 Electrona antarctica
CTTCCAAAGGCCCGCCCGAAGTCATTAGCGGCAGCCGTTGCTCATCAGGCGGTAGAGGACGTTCAAGAACACAATTGTTAAGCAACACACAACACATCTACAGAATCAGACAGTAACAATATTATTATTGAACTAAGGCAAATCATAAGGAAGTGATTATAAATTACAAAAGACAAAACATCCTCTTGACACCTGTCACATGCGCTTAACGCATCTCCGGCTGAACAAAGGAACCTGGTAATCACACAATTACGCACTTGCGCACATACTCGCACGCGAGGCTTGTTTGTGGTACACACGGTATTTACCTACGCTCCAGTGACAGCTTGCCACTTTGGCAGCACTGTGCTCCTCCACTTTCCTCCAACAGCCCCCCCTCACCCGCCTGCCTAACATGCTCCATCTAATTCATATTATCTGTGTCTCTCTCCTAAGCATCAGTAGCTGTAATTTCTCGCTGGGTGACGCCCGGTGCTCTCTCTGCGAGTGTGTCTGAGTCGAGGCTGGAGGACTGAAATTAATGTATAAAATCGTTTCTCAGGTGGTCTGGCTTCCTACTGGCAGTGCCTGGGCTCCAATTACTCCCCACTGTGTGTGTGTGTGTGTGTGTGTGTGTGTGTGTGTGTGTGTGTGTGTGTGTGTGTGTGTGTGTGTGTGTGTGTGTGTGTGTGTGTGTGTGTGTGTGTGTGTGTGTGTGTGTGTGCGTGCGTGCGTGCGTGCGTGCGTGCGTGCGTGCGTGCGTGCGTGCGTGCGTGCGTGCGTGCGTGCGTGCGTGCGTGCGTGCGTGCGTGCGTGCGTGCGTGCGTGCGTGCGTACTGATGTCAGAACAAGACAGCTCCATATATGGAGATCTAGGGGTGATCTGGATTTGGGCCCTGTCCAGAGCCCGGGCAGAGGCCTTTTGTGGTGGTTCTGGACAAACTGTGGGTCCGAACCGACTCGACACCGGGCACTGCACTCCCTGCGGGGGTGGAACGTATGTGACGGTAGGGTGAACGGTTCTCGAGTTATGTGGATTACAGACGTACACACGTACAGACATGGTACATTTATAGATATAAGACTAGAGCGGTGCCCGTTGGACACTGGCCTACTTGGAACGATGCAAGTTGGAAATGCATGATCAACCCAGTTATTACTTGTGCGAGCAGAGCGCAAGTACTGTTTTCGGTTGCGTATGTCGGTGGTCCCCTCGGCCAATCCCTGCAGATGAGGGTACTTTTCCTGTGAGGGAATCGAATTGGAAGGCCCCTGGCCCCTGTGTCTCAGGGACTACAGAATGAATGGTTCATTCCATGATGTCGTTAATAATATTAAAATGATTTGTGGGACATTTGGCGTTAGTTGGCACTTAATTGGCATAAGGGAAGTTTGATGCTGAGCAGTCTCAGCAGTGTTGTAACTAACGCCCTTACATCACGTTACGTTACCTAACGGCGCTACTTTTTGCAGTAACTTGTAACGGAGGCTTTACATTTCCCTATTCCATAACGGCCTTATAGTTATTGTCCGAGCGTTACCCGCGTTATAGCGTTATTATGTCAACGTATGATCCAAGTGAAAAGTTTCCCCATACAGCGCCGTGAGTCTGTCATACAGGCTCTGTGCTGCTGACTGCTGCTGAGAGAGCGCGCAGCTCTCTGTGTTGTACTCTGTTGACAGTGTGCTCTCATACTAGCCTCTGAGACCACTCTAACTGATGAACAAAGCACGTCGCAGAAGAGGTCATTGATTGGCTAACGTAGGGACAGATTTCAGGGTAAGCCAATCAGAGACAGTCTGACAGAGTAGGGCGGGTCTTTCGTATGGCTGTGGTAACAGTTCTAAACTCAGACACACAAACCCTCGTAACGCATACACAGAAAACGCCGGTTGAACGAACATTATTACCACACGCTACAATGGCAAATGCGGACGACAGCGAGATCGGATGCTTTGTGGGTTGGCAATACAAGCATTATTTGAGTACTTGCGGGTCAAGGAAATGTTTTAACATGCCATGGAGTGTCCCGCTGTGTGTGATTCGATTCCCCGTACTGCCTTTATTATTACTGCTACGTCCCTCCTGCGCAGCACAGTGCCTGACGTTAGCCGTGCGTTAGCCTTGCACACCGTTGCATTCTAACGGGGACCCGTGGCCACCTCCCCGGGCACAGTGATAGGGCTGCCCTCTCCCCCCGAGAAAAGTATTGAGGTGAAAATGCTAATTATGTGGCGGACAGAAAGCATTGTCCACAATGCAAATCTAAGAAAGCATGAAATGAAATGAAATGAAATGAAATGAAATCTATATTTACCCAGGGTATCTGGGCTAAGCTCAAGAACTTGTTTCCAGCCAGGCCCTGCTCATAGAACACATTTCATCGTAGTGGTTGATGCCTTGTTCAAGGGCATTTCAGCGGTGGTAATTTTAACGTGTCGGACGGCTGGTTCGAACTGGGAACCTTCCGGTATCTAGACCGGAAGTCCATGAGCTAGGCTGCCTCACATCACCAAAACAGACAAAGATCGATTTTAAATCGCCACAGAGGCATGTCACCAAGAGTCAACTTGACAAAATGATTGCCACTTGCCAGGTATGTTGTTGAGGAAATGCTTATGCTTCCCCTCAACGGTGGAGTCTGTTCCTTTCAGAGCACTGGTCAGCAAAATACTAGTGAAAGCAGGGCCAATGTGCAGAAATACATTTTCCAAATACCTGAACAGTGAATATTCTAAAATGGAAGATGAGCTCAAAAATACATTTGATGAATTAGAATATCTCTCTACCACTGCAGAATGTGCAGATAGGCCTATATGGCCTATATTGCAAATTTGCACAGCACCATTTGTTTTGAAGGCAAGTTGAGGCTACAATGCCTGTCAAAATTTCTGAACATGTTTTATTGTTCCACTACATTTCATAATGTTAGGAGGGAGTTGTCTTTTCTCTTACTGTGCGACAGAACAAAAAACCTTCTTTTAAATCGTTTTTTATATTATTATTTTTTAAAGTAAAGTAAAGTAACTTTTCAAGTTACTTTCATAAAGTAAAGTAAAGTAAAGTAACTTATCTAAAAAAAGTTACTTTTTTAGATAAGTAACTATAACTATAACTCTTTACTTTTTAAAAGTAACTTGAACAACACTGATGCTGAGGCACCAAACTTGATTGATCTCATGATGAGATCAATGTAGTAGCCTACAGCTATAAGTTGCCTATTATAATAAATTAATGGCAGCGCAGCGACATTAAGGCATGCATATCTCTTTGGAGGTGAGCGCTGGAGAGGTGAGCCGGCTTAAAACTATGACTGGCCGACTCATCAACTTACAAATTACATATACATATATACAACTTACATATACATACATGTATATATGTAAGTTGTACTGTTTATATGAAGATATGTACCAATGCCAGGGTATAACTGGCGCTCGATGGTGACGTAATAAAGGTAGGTTTCAGATTACATGCATGTACATAGAGGCCTTACATTTAATCCACCCGACACTGAAACATATCTTTATTACGTCACCATCGAGAGCCACTTATACCCTGGCATTGGTACATATCTTCATTACGTCACTCTCAAATCATGCAGCCACGGCATACGCATAAAACCACAGTATACTACTCATCACTTACTAATTACATATACATATATACAACTTATTAATTTCAATGTTTTCCAGAGAGGCTGAGATTTGAAAGTTCACAAGTAGGCCATTTACGGCCTACTTGTGTGCAACGCGCAAGTAGGCACTCGACAGAGTGCAGTTCTAGTTTATTTATGTGCTGACAAATGTTGGGGACATATTTTATTTGAGGTTTGGGGACTATTAATTGATTCAGCATGAAGACTAAAGCCTTCTAAATAAATATACGCATGCCTTGATCACTGGTACACCACCCTCCGAGCTGACTTGGAAATGAGTGGATTTTACGACCAACGTCCGCCAACGTCACGGCTAACTTCAAATGATGAATTCCACACGTATTTAATGCTCGTAAATGTCCGTACGGAGGTTGAAAAATAAATCCGTCCTTTTGGGTTTTTCACACGAGGCCTATAGGACAAGGTCTGGGCAACCTTTCTACTGTGGCCATGTTTTTTTGTTTTAATACTTCTTGGGGCACTTCTGCATACACCACATTCACCTCCTCTCCTTTGAACCCATCAGCTCCTCCCCTGGCTTTGGTTGTGGCTGTCCATTAGACAATACAGCCACTAATTCCACAGTCCATCCACTTTAAAGGATAGACAGTGCATGAGGAACAGTGGGAAGGAGGTTGGAAATGTAAGGTGGAGAATGGGTGGTATGAGGATAACAAGGCAAGGACATGAGTGGGAAAAAGAAAGAAAGAAGAGAGAATGAGAGAAAGACAAGCTTTGCGGAAAGCTAATTATCTCTCCTATAGCAGGTATAGATAATCACTACTTAGTTCCTTGGGGAGGGATAAATGAAATAAGTGCAGGGAAAGATGAAGAGTAGGCGTGAGTGTACCTTGTAATAAGCTCTAATCTGCTGCATGGGAAGTACTGATCTGCAGCACTGTGAACCCAGCTGTGCACGAGAGCTGAGGGCTGATTATCCCAGCTGGTCTTATCACCAGATGGGCACATTTCTCTCCAGGTGGGCGGATTTCTCTTTCGGACAATCCCTCTGTGATTCAACCCAACGGAGATCGTCCCACATACCTGGGCATGGCACCACTGCGTGACCCACCTTTCTGCCGGAGGTATATTGCCTGAAAATCGAAGATATACAAGTCCGGAAAAACTTGCCTTTTGGCGGCCGGGGGTCCACGTGGGGTCCAGGGTAGCCCCGAACCCCACGTGCCGCCAAAAGGCGTTTATTCCGGGCATGTACATCTTTGATTTTCGCTGAAACACTGAGGGGTTGTTCGAGAGAGAAATCAGATTTTTAGTGTTTCGGCAAATCTACCTATATTGTAGCCTACCAATTCTATCCATTAATATTTTTTCAAAAGACCAATCACATCTTGGTGTTTACCCACGCCCACTTGTGAAGCCACTTGTCTTGCCATGCCCATTGGTCTCACCACCAGTGGCGTGCAGACATTTAGAGTGGCAGGTGCTCAAGTGAAAAAGGGCACCTTGTGCATCGCGTGGAACCGGCCGGTTGCCTTAAAGGGAAACTTTTTTTGCTAAAAAATATATGTTAATGACGTTTAGAAGATTTACAACACTTTCCTGGGGGTCTTTATGTGTTTAATATCTGGTTTTAGATATTTTATATTTTAGCAGTCAGCCCAGTGTCTCTGATGTCATCGACACTTACTTACTCACATTCACTTACTTCCTGGACTACATGTTGTCTCAGTAAGACAGCCCTCCCCCTATCCACAAGGAGGAGCATTGCACCAAAGTATTATGGGAATTGTAGTCCAGGAAGGAAGTGAGCCCACTGTTGATGACATCAGAGACACTGGGCTCACTACTAAAATCTAAAATATCTAAAACCAGATATTACACACATAAAGATCCCCAGGAAAGTGTCATTAACATAATTATATTTTTTTGCAAAAAGGGTGAAGTGTCCCTTTAATAGTGTGAGATTTATAGATTTTGGGGCATAAATAATAGGCTATATTAGAAGCTTTTTATCAATAATTGATCAATGTCACCATGGTCCACATACTGTACAGTTTACACTGTACTATTTTTTTTAAAGGGCACATTGCTGTCCAGAGGGCAAAGGGCAGGTGCTCTAGCATGCACTACCTATAGTGTCTATCTGTGCACGTCACTGCTCACCACCCCCATCCGCCAGTGCCATCTTCCTCCAATTACCCATACTTGGGGAGAAGTCCCAGGGAATCATTTATCTTTTTGATAGCAGATGTCACATCTGAGTTGTGTATTTGTGATGGAAACAGTCAGTGACTTCAAAAGGAGTCTTGGACCCTTTTTCCACAGGGTTGAACCGGTTTGGTTATTTTTCCGCGCCTAACATTGAACCAGTTCAGAGTGGTTCCACTGACAATGAATTGGTTCACCCTTTGGAACTTGAACCAAAAAATGGCTCTGTGAAAGCACCAGGGTTCCAAGAATCTAGAACGGAACCGGTTCTATAGAACCAAAGTTATTTTGGTGGAAAAGGGGCCTTGGAGTTGTTTTCAAGTTCGAGTTAAACAACACAGAAAATCACGGCGCAACTCATATGGCTTAGTGAAGGTTCAATTGCAGTGATTGGACTGTATTTTCCCTTTGCATAACGGAACATATAGCAGTGGTCGGACGAGTTACGATGCCAAGCCCTCGGCAGTCGGTACAGTGCAAACGGACGCCACCCAGAAGAAAACAAGGCAAAGGGCAGAGCAGGGTGGGCAACGCCACACGAATGATGGTCTTCTTGTAAAAAGGACAGGGGGTTTAGCATGGCTTCTAGCTAACTCTGGAGACTCGGTGGCCTTAGGCAAGCTGTTCAGAAAGCAGCCTTCATGCCAGATAATGTGGGGATATATCTTCCTCTGTAAACTGGTACAGTGATGTGAAGTACACAGCCCTCATTATAAATAACCTGCTCTAGAGATTAGTCCCCACTGTACTAGACATGACAGACAAATGACAGGGGAGCAGCATGTGTGTGTGTGTGTGTGTGTGTGTGTGTGTGTGTCTGTGTGTGTGTGTGTGTGTGTGTGTGTGTGTGTGTGTGTGTGTGTGTGCGTGCGTGCGTGCGTGCGTGCGTGCGTGCGTGCGTGCGTGCGTGCGTGCGTGCGTGCGTGCGTGCGTGGGTTTCCGGAGGTTAATACATGCATGGTGTAACGAGAGGGAAATTGCTTTACGCCTCTGAGCCCTCAGGGTAGAACATCTGCAGTTATGATGAACAAGAGTTTTACAAAGCCTTCAGTTTAAGGGGCTGCGCACGCACGCACGGACGAGCACACACACACACACACACACACACACACACACACATACACACACACACACACACACACACACAAACACACACGCACACACACACACACACACACACATTTAATGTGATATACACATTGTGTGCGTGCGTGTGTGTGCGCACGCGCACACGTGAGTGATGAGCATAAGTGTCAGGGAGCAGATTGTCTCATCTCTCATCATGGTGCGGTCGAGGGGTCGTACTGGAGGGGAGGGAGGGTTGGTCTGTGTCTCTGCTGATGTAATACCCTGTCAACTGTAGACAGGACCTGTCACCCGGACCGTGCCACTGTGTGTGTGTGTGTGTGTGTGTGTGTGTGTGTGTGTGTGTGTGTGTGTGTGTGTGTGTGTGTGTGTGTGTGTGTGTGTGTGTGTGTGTGTGAGAGAGAGGGTTAAAGAGTCTGCAGCTGACAGATCGTCAGACCCGTGAGGACCTGATTGAAGGCAGTGCAAAAAGTAAAAGTCAAGAACAAAGACGACCGGAGAGACTTTTTGATTGTGCGACTTTATTAAAACGATTATTTACAGTACAGGTAGTACAGTCAAAGGTTATGCTAAAAGGATAACATGAAAAACATTGTGGAAAAAACATAAAAGATAAACTGAGATAATAAATAATAAAGCGATAAGGATTTGCTTCCACATCTGAACATGCATTGAAAAGGTGCCAGGCATGATGTCATCATGCTTTTTTGGTAGTTACACTAATACAGTTGCACAAAAAAGTGCTGCTCTCTTAGTATCATCTCTCTTCACTCTTGAAGACAACATGCCAGGACAGCCAGGTATTAATTAATCCACCAGTGTATTCCAATCCAGATAGTGTTTTTTCCTTTTTTGTCGAACCAGACAAGGGATCCATGATTGCAGAATGTAAACAAAAAAGCCATGTGGACGCATGTCTTTATTCCACCTGGAAAATACGTTTTATAAATGCGATCATTGGTTGTTTATTTCGTTTGGGCTGTTAAAAAAGCTTGTTTTGACCAAAAAAGAGATAAATCCAGGCAGTGAGGCTGATTATTTACCTATACAACAGGCTTTCCACCTTGCGCGCGGAGAAGGAAAACTCTCTAGAATGCTGCGTGCAGCACTCAACATCAGTAAGAGCACACATGTTACCAACACAAATCTGTATGATGGAATGCCAAGGGTGAGCCAGAAAATAGCAGCCAGGAGAATGAGACTAGCAGGACACTGCCAAAGACACCAAGAGCTGCCAGCCAGCAAACTGGTGCTCTGGGAACCAACACACGGGCGCCGGCCACGAGGATGTCCCACATCAACATATGTGGATGTGCTCAAGAACGATGCAGTAGCGCAAAGCACCAACGAGCTGGCCAGATGTATGGAGAACCGTGATGACTGGAATCAACGATGGAGGACTCATCTGAGGACGACCTATAGAGAGAAAACTACAACACATTTTTTGAGGGCTACACGACCTGGCGGTAGAACTAGGCGGATAACTGTCCTGTCTGTACCAAAAGCCGTTCGCTAAGAATCTATTCTAGCAGTTTTTACGTGATGTTCACAGACATATCAGCTAAATCTGGATTTAAGAAAATATGAATTTCTATTGAATATGTTAGTTACCATGAGGTTGACACATATACGTTTTGTTTCTGTATGCATTTGATTGGCAAAAGTTGACAACGTATAACAAAGCCTGACTGGACTGAAGAAAACAAGGAAGTGTCTCTTCCTGATGGAAATGATTTTCACATTGCCATGTTTGTAACCGTTTTAGAAAAGCAATAAGCCACGCAAGGTCCGAGGTTACTTTGTATTTTACTAATGTCCTCACCACGCCTCTCAGCCATTATAAAATTCAAGTTAACCTCACACCTCTTGTGGCTTATTAATTAACTAACCTCCTTGCTCATTCTATCAGCTTTTACGAATGTGAATTTCCCCACACCTCCATTCAGAGGAGTAAGATTGGGAGGGCTGGCCACTTGAGAGTCCAGTGGTGTAGCAGACGTAGCTACGACATATCGGCTACATCAATGGCTCGGATGGAAACAAGTTGTTTTTTTAATCTGCAAACAACTTGTATTTTGTATCAGTTCTCAGTCTATGCGTGTGAAGCTCCCGCTCCTCTGTACCCACTTTCTTGTAAACGGGCTGATGCTGCAAAAACATTTTCTGTCGCTGTGTCTTTGCCATTAGCTATTCATGAGCTTGGCTGTTCTCAGCTCTGTCTACCTGGAGTAGGAACAGGGGTGCATTCAGGAGATTGTTGCCTCTGCTGTGCTGCTGCTGGTGGCTGGCTCACTGAACGTGGATTAAAGAGAGTGTCACAATCAATGCAGCCCTGCCTTGTCACCTGGAGAGAGAGAAGCCTTGTTTATCTCATCAACCGGCTAAAGGAAAATAGGCCCTGACCTACACCACAGCTGAAAGGGAAGATAGATAATGCATATTCTTGCCGAAGTGAAATGTTTTCTACTAAGGGCGGCGGTGGCTCAGGGGTAGAATGGCTGGATGGAAACCGCAAGGTTGCCAGTTCGAACCCGGGCTCCCCCAGAGTTAGTGTCGAAGTGTCCTTGAGCAAGACACTGAACCCCTAATTGCTCCTGATGTGCTGGTTGGTGCCTTGTATGGTTTCTGCCGCCATCGGTGTGAATGGGTGAATGTAATGCACAATGTATGTAAAGCGCCTTGGATACAGGCGCTATATAAACGCACCATTTACCATTTTAAGTATCTACAGTAGACTCAGAGTGTGTGTGTGTGTGTGTGTGTGTGTGTGTGTGTGTGTGTGTGTGTGTGTGTGTGTGTGTGTGTGTGTGTGTGTGTGTGTGTGTGTGTGTGTGTGTGTGTGTGCATGCTATGCACACACACTGTGTGTTTACAGTGTGTTTGTACCGAAAGTGAAAGCCTTGTGATTGTGTTCATGCGTGGGGATGGGGAAATGTACAAACTCTGCACATTGCCCCTCCGATCATAACCATGATGCCAGGTATAAATAAATAAATAGAATACCAAACGAGTCGACCCTTTACCAATTCGCCCCGGGCGTACAGGCGGCTGTACGCCCCGGGCGTACAGCCTGGGGAACTGCGCAGCCTGGTATAAACGGTTAAACC
>NC_136809.1:39727685-39987685 GCF_951216825.1 Electrona antarctica
TACTTCATGCCTGAGTGTCCAAGTTGCTCCTTTACACCTGACCGGGGGGAGTTTCCCTGGTTGGACGTAGCGCGTGGAAGGAACCAGAGGCGTATCTACAATGAGGCGAGGGCAGCCTTTGTATACTACTCGTCTGGCAGGTATATCTCTTTGAAAACGTTTAGTGATACGATTGTGCGCGGGGAGACGACAATTAACACATCTTGCCTGTCCAAAATGTAATTCTTGCCTGCCCAAAATGTAATTCCTGGAAACGCCACTGGAAGGAACACGTTATTCCAACCATTATTTGTATTTTTATTGGTGTTTTTCTATTCAGACATGCTGGTATATAAATAAATCAAGTTACATATTTGAAAAAGTATAACACAGTATGTGAAAGGGGGCGACCCGATAATCAAACCACAATGGCACCTGCCTGCATGTCACTCCCCCTACTCTCTGGTGTGTGTGCATGCACTATACACATTCAGCATTGTCAGTGTCTGCAATAGGCTATGTCTCATGGTCTGCCATCTGTCAGAACGTCAGGATGAGCCAGTAGTAGTCTGTCACCTTTTCCTTGACATATGTCAGTCAAAGCTTGTGGGAGCTCTGATTGGAGCAGGCAATCCAGGGGTGAAAGGAGGTAGTGGTGGATGATTGGCTCACCAGGGGGTGGAGGGCCTTGTGTGGTCACCCAGGAGAGTGAAGAACAGCAGCATTCCTGTCAAATGCTGTCCATGAGGTTTAAATCCTCATCACCCCTCTGTGTCCCTCGGCCCTCTCAGTCACGCTCGCCACTCCGTCACGTCTGACGGAGCCCCGACAGAGAGGGAGGCGTCTCCTGTAGGGAGCGTTCATCTTCCAGCACATTTCACTGCGGCCAGGAGCCGGGAGCCGACGCGTTGGCTCAGCAGTTCATTTCACACTCTGCTCATCCATGACGAGTCCCGTTGGGATGAGCCAGCCAGACCTATGTCTGCTATACGCAGACCTTTGATATCGTCACCATCAAAGGCTGATACATTTACTGGTGAGCTGTGGTATCTGCTTTGTTCAACAGGCCGACCCAATTAAACCTCTGAGTTGGGTGAGGGTATGAGCCTGTGGTGTCGAGTCTGTGATGTGATGTACTGTACGCAGACATAAAAAACAGGAGCCGTGTTGTCAGTTCCCATAACACATTTGTCAACATCAGCAGCACAAGGCTGTAAAGTAAATAAAAGAGCTTTGAATTATTGTTGACTTGGATAAAGAAATGCACAATCGATTGTGAGTAAATAGGATTAGTTAATCTGACTGGTAGGCGTGAAAACCACACAATGATTTATAATGTTAATTCAATCATCACGGCACGCACTGGCAGACTTTGATAAACTGTTATGTAGCAGCCTATATCTTGACTTTAGTGTGTGCACGGACACACCAGCCTTGTGTCCATCTAAGGCAAAACACATTCCACGTTTATAACATGACTGAAAAAAACCATGCCGTTACCTGCAATGTTATAATTTGTATCCATCCAGTGTGAATGCGCATTATCGCTATACCTCCACATAGCACCGACGGTCGGCTCTCGGCCAGTTTGAAACCGTCGCGAGCTTGTCGACTCCCGATGACAAGCTCCCATCGCATGCCGTCCATATCGCCAGGTCTATGAAAACAAATCCAAAAGAAGCAACCAGTTTCACTACTTGAGCCCTATACAATAGGTATTTTTAAAAAGAATCATAAAAGCAAGCCCAAATAAGCAACTACACTTCAGAAATGAGCCCAAACTATAAAGCAACGAGCAACTATGAATATTAAGCTATGTTACAGGAAAACCAGCCCAAAGTCGCTTATAATAAACAGACCTGGCAACACTGCAAACCAGCGCTGCTGGCTGCTTTCTGCAATTTGCATGGGAGAAAATAATGTTTAGTCTGCAGACTGATTTTGTGCTGATAAAAATAAATGCCAGTCTGTTGCAATCTGGCAGTTTTTAAGTAGTCTTTGACTAGTCTGAACAAGTTTGTTTGGTCTGAAGTCACCTTCAGGCTGATTCTACAAATGTCATCTAAATCCTAACAGTTTTCTGAAAAACCAATGGAGCAGTGCCCTGTAGGCCAGGTGTAGCTTATCAGTTATACCTCAGTAACGGCCGTGCCCAGGGCACCCCTCTGTGGATTCGTCTATAGGCTATCAGTGGTTCTCAAACTTTTTCATGTCAAGGACCCCTAAAATTATATGTATTTGACCGCCAACCCCATCTCAAACATATTTTGTTCCATGGTCCCCCAGAAGCACAGATTTGAGTTCAGAATACTTTTCAGTGGTGCTAAGCGCGTGCAGTGGCTTTGTGTCTATTCTGCCTCCTTGTGATGTCATGTACTGTATGTGTGTATGTCCATATGCCCCCAATTCCCATTCAAGTCAATGGCAAAATAAATTACTATGATGTCATCAAAGGCACTGCTCACTTTTAATAAAATTCACGATAAACCTCTAGATGTGAGAGCTGTGTATTGTAGGGGCCCGAACCACTAGTTAGATTAAAAGAGAAATACTTAATTTCCACACTATAATCAAATAGACACAATGTCACCGTAGAGGAAACTGCTTATCCGTGCAACTTGGTTTGCATCTGATTTATCTAAACGATAGTACTTAGCTTACCAAAAGTATGTTTTGGGTGGATTAAATGACAATCATGGGACAGCAGATTTTTACAATGTAAGAGTTTATGTTGTAAGAAAAACAAACAAGCAATAGGTCAGAGTAATGTTAATATTTCCTTTGGATTGGTTGTTAATATGATTATTTAGTCCTTTTGACAGGCTGTTAAAATGTCTATTGTGTTATTTATATTAAAGTGGCCACATCAATAGTCCCATCAACATGTATTAAAATATTGTATCCTTGTGTCTAACCCTGATGAAGGCTTTGTCAGACAAAACACATTGGAATGGTTTCACAGAGAGTGCTGCTGATGTTTTCACATATCAGAGGTGCTCCTTCATCTAAACTCCCAGGGCTGTTCTGTGAGCTGCTTTCATCAAAAATAAATACATAAACCAAATATCTGTGGTGTTGCCAGTGCTAAGAAGCAGTGGTCATTATGTGCTGGTGGTACACCATCCTGCTTGACCTGACACTCATGAGAGAGAGATAAAGAACCACTCACTTTGCTAAAGTACAATTCGACTAAATTTAAATTAATGCAGGCCTGGAGGAGGACTGCCCATACATTTGACAATTTGATTTGATTTCTCAGCTTAAAATACAGTATTGTAATTGGATGTATAATTCTGCACTCCCAGCAGGCCGAGAAGAGCCCAGCCCAGATTTCTCAAATCAGCCTAATTGTGGTAACAGGCCATGCACTTCACATTTTGGCCTATTTATTGTGAAATGCACAATAAAAAATCACACCTGTGTGAACTGAGTGGTGCAAGGTCTTATATAGCCTGATCAGCTGTGGTCTGACGTAATGTCAGTGACCATAGTAACCATGCTCACCTGTGCACGGACACGTACACAGGTACACAAACATTGCACGGACACGTACACAGGTACACAAACATACAGCCAAAGCTGGTTATTGGAGTGGTTTGCACCACTCAAAAAGAATATGAATTGCTTATATCAGGACCTCGTATCATGACAAAAATGATCCCGGCTCTTAATTGGAAGTTAGGAGGATTGTGGACCACCCGAGGCATGCATCTTGTAACCGCGACCAGCGACGCTTTACTTATGAGCATTGAATATACGGACAAACCACTTCTGGTTTATCTCCTAGCAACAGAGACGCTGATAGACGGTATAGTATAGAGCGATCTCACACTGAATAAATAGAAATCAATAAAAGACGGAGATCTCTGTCCGTGGCAGCCAATGATTGGATTCGAAAAGACTGAGATCTCCGTCCATACATGGCAGTGAAAGTGTTTAACATCGTACTGTACATGACTTCACATGAGCTCTGATTTGAGGGTAAATCTCTTAGACCTGCTGTTTTGTTTGTGTGTTTGGTTCAATGTGTTTCACACTCTGACTCCTCAGCCCATGAATCTTAAACGCCGGCCTGGAGAGAAAAAAGTCGTAACCCCCGCCGTCAGGTGGGGAGGCATGCTATTGTTCCTGCTGATAGCACCACGAATGTGCTTGTGTGTTTGTGTGAGCGAGGCTTGGGCTATGCCAGTGAAATTATACTATCCATTGGCTCCTGTCAGTGCTGAACTTTCTCTTTAGTAACAGGTTAAACAAACCACATTTCAAAATGTCTCAATTATAGAGTCTGAGCATGTGCTGCTTGAGATTTAATTGTGCGTGCGTGCGTGCGTGCGTGCGTGCGTGTGTCATGCTGGCTGATCCAGGGTCCGGGGAGAAAAGGCCAGATATGTGCCTGGTATTTGGCTGCGTTCTTGGGGACTGAGTTGATGATGTGGTTTATGAAGTTTATTGATCGGATACACATCCTTCCCTCAATTCCCAACCCTCGGCCGGGAATAATCCTGCCTACTGCCTAGGCCCTAGGGCACCAAATTGCTCAGGGCCGGCACTGAGTGGAAGTAAAAGTATTGGAAATTCTCCAGTAAAGGAAAAATCACACACGTGTGAACTGAGTGGTGCAACTCCGTGTGGGGGTCCCCGAGGGGTCCTCGGAACTTCCAGACCTACAGGAACGCGCCCAGGGTGACAGAGTTGCTGTGTGGGGGAATTAGCAGACAACATACTCTCTCTCTCTCTCTCTCTCTCTCTCTCTCTCTGTCTCTCTCTCTGTCTCTCTCTCTCTCTCTCTTTCTCTCTCTCTCGCACACTCCACATTGTAATTAGCAGGCAACCGTGCAACACTATCTATCTCTCTGTTTCTAGCACAACAGTGCCACTTTTGCCCCTATTGGTTTGATTGGTACATGCGGGACATGCGGACATAGGGATGGACAGACATTGCTGTTCCTTAGAGTAGCTGCACCACTCAAAGGAGAGAGAGAGAGAGAGAGAGAGAGAGAGAGAGAGAGAGAGAGAGAGAGAGAGAGAGAGAGAGAAAGAAAAGAGGAAATGTACTGAAGTACAGTACTTTTGTGTACATGTAGCTACTTTCCATCAGTCAGTGCCGGCAAGCTCCATTAGCTAAACATAATATTGATAAAGTGTGGTCAGGTTGCTCAACACAGACAATAATGTCTGAATTCTGCTAGCAGAATAAGTTAACATTCTCTCTTAGTCTATTGTGAGTTTGGGTTTTTTGAGTAGATAAAATGTCTCAAAAGTACAAACAAATTATGCATACAGATAATGGAATTTTTACAAGAGACTGTGTTAAATTGAAGTTGATTGCCTATTTTTGTTGGGGTTGCATTCAATTCAGTGGAGTGGGTTCCAATAATTTATGATATCAACAGAATTGGAATTTCACGTTTCACCTTTTCAATATCTTTAATTAAATCCACCCCAGAATGAATATAATGAAAATGAAGCAACAATAGGCGCTATAACAGGCCAATGTGAAAAGGATGGGGTGTATTCCTCATCCTAGTAGGAAAGTGTGTGAGAAATGTCACGCTTCGTTCATGATTTGTGGCTTTTTGTTCACAATGGGCTAATCCTGCAGACTTTGGAAGCCAATGTTAGCCAATTAGGATGGAATATTAAATATCAGACAGATCCGTCTTGATCACATGGCTATATTGTGTACCGATTTGCAGGATTTTTGGACAGAAAGGAGGAGTAGGCCTAATATAAAGAAATGTGTTTTACAAAAGTCGGCCTCCTGGTGGCGCTATAAAAGGCAGATGTGAAAAATGCATGCAAAGTTTCACACAGATCGGTGCAGTTAAACATTTGAAAATCTGCCTCATGGTGGCGCTATAACAGGCCTTTCTGGAGGTTTTGGGGCAGAGGTTCATCGTTGGCATCCAGGGGGTATGTGTGCACAATGTGGCATCGACCAAGCCAACGGTGCCGGAGATTAGCTGTACAGAGACGGACGGACGGACGGACGGACGGACGGACGGACGGACGGACGGACGGACGGACACACACGCGCGCGCGCACGGACAGACGGACACACACGGACGGACGGACACACACGGACGGACGCACACGTACACACGGACGCACGGACACACGTACTCTCCCAATGCCTTCGGCCTGGTGGAGACACTTTTGCTATTTACCAAAACATAGACAGTTTCAAGGTGTTGAAGGCCTATTGTCCTTGGTGGAAAATACACTCTTTGGCCAGAAAAGAAAATATTCCAGTCGACAGATTTTGTTTTTGTTACTCCAGTGCACCACCTACAGATCTTGTCAATAGAAAAAAATCCATTGACCGTGTTACACTATGGGCCAGAGCTATACATGGGACAGAGGTGGAGAAATAGAGTAAAGAAAACATGTGAAGATGAAGAGGCACCAAACAAGGACTCATCCTAAATGTGTTGTGCATTTTCCAGCCATATCATTCATTGTCAAGGTGGAGTGGGATGCATTGCAGTATGAAGACTGCACTTCAGGCTCTACTGTCACGCTATGAATATTTATATTACCAGTTCTGTCAGCAACAATTAGTTGTGGCTCTGCTCAACTCTGGATTTTGTTTGTTTGTTTTTTTTGTCTGCCCTCAGGACAGGCATAAGCATTTTTCTCTCTTTTGGCAGACTACTGTATATCTGGTATATTCAATGGAGCTGAAGTGAGCATAAACTATGTCATGGAATGGCCCTATGGAATAGCCATAGCAGTGGGCGTGGTTTTCTGGACCCACTGAAAACTGGGCAACTCCTCTGTGTACCACCAGAGGGGGGATCAAGTACCACCAGTGGTGATGTTGTACACGTGCTGCGTGCGCAGGTTGACAATCACTGCTCTATAGTATAGGACTATAGGCTATTCCATGAAATTGTTTATGCTTCAGTGATGCTTGCGGAACTCGACTTTGTGTCGTTCCTGACCGCATCACTGTCGTGCCAATAATCATGGTAAAACACACCCTCTTGTGTAATATTATGCTTAAATACATTACCCTCCACAGACATGGTGTGTTGCGTAAATTAACTGAACTAAGCATATAGATGAATAACAGTCTAAGTCCAAAAAAAATTCTGACCCCTCCACGAAAAGGCCTAGTTGTCCTGACCCCTTATCCATCATTTATACATTATGGATAAGTAGTGTGGACTTCAGACTGTTATTCGTCTATAGTACTCATTTGAAGTGTGTGTGTGTGTGTGTGTGTGTGTGTGTGTGTGTGTGTGTGTGTGTGTGTGTGTGTGTGTGTGTGTCTGTGTGTGTGTGTGTGTGTGCGTGTGTGTGTGCGTGTGCGCGTGTGCGTGCATGCATGCCTCTGTAGCCTTTGCTGATGTAGATGTGTATCTCCAAGAGTTTCCATGTCTTCTTGTCTATATCAGATCCTCTCTCTCTCTCGCTCTCTCTCTCTCTCTTTCTCTCTCAGTTTTATATGACATATCAAAAGACCATTTTTTCTACATTATATGCTAAACTAACACACTCCCACAAGCACACTTCCACAGCTTGTGCGGTTATTTTACGTTTGTGTCGTATCACGTCGTGTGTGTGGGTGTGTGTCCTCTGTCTGTGGTCGTTAGGCATTCTAAAGACAGAGACCTATTTTAATTATCCAGTAGTTATGCTTTTAATTAGCTGCCACACACAAATCCATCACTGACCACACTATGTGCTTCTTGCATGCCCACGCTGATATGAGAGAGAGAGAGAGAGAGAGAGAGAGAGAGAGAGAGAGAGAGAGAGAGAGAGAGAGAGAGAGAGAGAGAGACTCCACAGAGCAGTGAGCTGTGACTGATGAAGCCTGGTTGTGACATGGTCTGTTAGAGGCTGGCAGGTGAATAGTACAGATAGAGAAGGAAGGAAGGATTACTTTAATACAGTATAGTGTTCATGCATGCATGCGCACGCACAATCACATCCATCTTTCAACAAAACAGACAAGCTCACTCACAAGAAGATGGGCGATCAGTGAAATTACACGAAGAATAGTTGTCCTTTCAGACGAGGAGCGAGTGACACAAGCATTGTCGCTTGGATCAGCGACAGGTCTGATTCCGATCTGCTCATGAGTGGCGCAGGACGCGTAGCATGCAATAATTCATACATTATGAATTAATAACCAGCTGCCATGCTGTATATCTCCAGAATTGTGCTATGAAATGTAAATATATGTGTCTATCTGTATTTAATGTGTGTGGAAACAACAACAGGATGTGTCCAGGTGACTCTAGTGCAGCCTTCGCCTACTTCAAATGGAACCAAAGGACCCTTTTATAACAATAAACTCTGAGACTGTACAAATGGACTGTTATGGGTCCATTTGGTTGTACCCTCGCCAACCTCCACGGGGACCCCCCTTATCCGCGGACCCCCATGCAGAATACCGCGGACCCCCGCGGAGGTCGGCACAGGGGTGTCCGCGGAGGTCCGCGGAGGTTGACGCAGGGGTCTGCGGTATAGTCTGCGATGCATGTCGCCATGCCGTTCACGTTGATGCGTGTGGTTTAATTTCCACATGCCTGGTTGCTGGCGTCAATTTTCACATGACTCTTCTTCATGGCTTGCAGAGTGCAGACTATGGGATGTTATAGGTTGTTGCTGGAGACAAGGCAGCCAATCAGCAATCAGAAGTACTCATCAGTATGGTTGCCAGTGTTGCCAACTGTCGTGACAGAAATAAGCTAACCAACCTCCAAAAACCAGCCAAGCAACTGTGAGGAAAAAAACAATTCAAGTTTGGCTGGAAATAAGCGGACTTGGCTACCCACTCATCAGTAGGACTACCGGTGTCTGTCTGGTCGTCTAAGTTTCATAGGCATTCTATGACCAGCTTAGCAGCTGGTAAAAAAGCTCACCACAATTTGAGAAATGTACAATGGGGCTCAATGGCAGATATTGGCACGTCAAAAAAGCACTTTCACCTAGAAACTCCATTCACACTTTTTATTACTCAGCTTACTGTGGGCACACATGCTGGAACTTTTTACTTTTAAATGTTTTGTAGTTTCTGAGTTATTTAAGTTAAACGCCCAATGCATTCTCAATGGCAATAGCACAAACTTTGGCATGCTACTAGTCCTACATACTTACACCTATACACCCCATTCAAACCTATTTAGGTTCATTTTACGCATGCGCCCAAAACAAGCACGCGCGCGACAATTTCAGGGGACTGCGCCCGTGAAAATACACTTCACATCGCCCTCAACTTCTCTGCGTGTCTAAAATAAACACACATCTCTCATTGAAACTAAGCACGCCAGTCGCTCCCCTGAAAAGGCCTTCTTAAAGTCGGTTTCCCACAAAGCTCAGGATCCAAAGGAAATAAACAGTTCAGTTATAAGATGGTTATAAAATGGTTGTAAAACTCAGACTGGGATACATTCTAGCAAGTCCGGACCTGCG
The DNA here is from genome assembly GCF_951216825.1 of Electrona antarctica. Lineage (NCBI taxonomy): Eukaryota > Metazoa > Chordata > Actinopteri > Myctophiformes > Myctophidae > Electrona > Electrona antarctica. Next base: position 39,737,088 of record NC_136809.1, read on the forward strand.
GAGCATAGCGCAAGATCCTACTGAAATAGTTATGAGGGCTGCAGGATGGTGGCCTTTGGAACAGTGGGCTGAGCTGACACGTCTGGTAAATAGCTCAGGATGTAAGTTGAACTTTAACCTCTGACAGCTTCGGGGGGCTTGCTGTTCTGCTCTGCTCTGACCTCTGACCTCTGTGATCTGAATTGATCCATCAAATGAGCATGTAGGAGTTTGTTCTTCGGGTGTTTATCTGATACGATCGCTCGATATTTTCCCACCTGGTTATAGATCCCACCGCCGCAAACTTTCTTGGGCATATTTGATCAGACTCTCTCCCTTCTGCTTCAAGCTCTCTCTCTCTCTCTCTCTCTCTCTCTCTCTCTCTCTCTCTCTCTCTCTCTCTCTCTCTCTCTCTCTCTCTATGTCCTGCAGTACACCCTCAGCTTCTTGTTCAACCAGCTTATGTGTGAAATTCTGTGAATGTATGTGTGCACACACACACACACACACACACACACACACACACACACACACACACACACACACACACACACACACACACACACACACACACACACAGTCAGAGGCCTTTGTTACAGGCAGAAATCTATAATAATTGTGGTTGCCACGATGCATTTAAAAAGATTTGAGTGTGTTTGTGCATGTGCGAGTGTGTTGTGCATGATGTAGTCATAACGTTCTCTACTATTTCTGTAATCAATTGTTTGTTCTTTATTGATCAGGCATCACCACGGTGACAGGAGAGTCAGTTACGAACCCTTGTACACATGTGCACAGCGAGATATGGTGCACAGCAAGAGATGGTGCAGCTGTGTGTGTATTGGCACTTGGGCCGTGCAGTAGTCGTTGCAATATCGTTGTTATTGAAAGGATGGAAACATGTGTGATAGAATGGTCTAGCCTTTGTTTCTATTTTTGACTGTAATGTTTAATGCTAAATCAGTGGCAAACTGTTTACTAACAGAACAGAACTGTAGAGAACTGTAGATTTCATGTAGATTATAGAGGAGGTAGGGGGGGGGGGCATTGGGAGGGAGAAAGGTTGTGTCATTTCCCAGATACTGAGCTTGTAAAGGCTTTGTTGGACACATACTCACCAAGGTGATCACATCAGTGTGAAACAAAAACAAATGTGAAACTTAAATGGATGAAAGACCCGAAAGTGAGATTATGTTTCATTAAATAAAATGTAAAATACCCCAGAGGGGAGATAAGCAGATATAATAATGCCAGAGACCCAGAAGGGATATTGACCAGGCTGGATAAAAGTCTAGCGGAAGACAGAAATCCCATAGTGATATAGAGATGAATGGATACCTTAATTGGAGTTGGTTCAGTTCCAAGGCTTTCGGGTGAAATTCAAATGATGGAGTTTTGCCACACTTCACTGTTATTGGGATATATGCTGTTATAACAACAACTGTTATTGAATAGAAAGCAATACTTATTTGCCATTATACTGATTTATTTTGAACATGCATCAAAACTTTAACTAATTTAATGCCAGACATATTTCGCCCCCTGTTCTTGATGTGTTGCCAAGGTCTTTTCAGTCAGGTCCTTATTTTAAGGTGAAAATTTACCCCAGGATTGTGAACCGGAAGTTAGCAAAACGTCTAACGGATCGGAACTTTTTCACTGGCGGACCATCCGGTTTATTGATCGCCTAGGAACCGGAAACTATATCCAGACGATGGTGCAGCGATTTAACTTAATCTTCAGTACTTTTACTTCTACTCCACTACATCTCGAGACAAATTGGCCATATGGCCATTTTAAAATAGCTGATCTACAAGCTCACAATGCGAGCTTGTAGATCTGCTATTTTCAAATGTTTTTTTATACAATAAATACATTTGAAAACGTGTGAAACGATATATTCTGCATAATACATACTTTTTACTGTTGGTACTTTAAGTATATTTTGACACCATTATACTCCATTACTTACAGACTTTTAATTATTGTAAGAGAGTATTTCGACATTGCAGTATTAATACTTTTATTTAAGTGAAATGTGAGTACTTTTTCCAACACTGACAGTAGCCAAGCCTATACAGTATATGAACAGTCGCATTCGACTACTGAAGGTGTCTCATTGTAATTGAGTCATTTGACCATAATACCGCAATGATTCTTGTAATAATCACAAAAGGAATGTGTTTTTTTCAATGAAACCGAGAAAAAGAGAACACAAATATCATCCTAACAGCTCAGCTACAGCCTGATTTAAATACAGTGCACACCGATGAGTGATCCAAACAGTCCTTGTCAAATATGAACTACAGTACAGTTAATCATCCCATTTTCTGTCTCAGCTGAATCACTTAGGCAAATTAATTCCTATAAAATTATGGATCATTATGGACAATTTACTAAAAAACAATCTAAGCGTGTCCTGTTTACACAACATGTACAGGATACACTGGAATAATGTGTACGCTACTCTACTCACTGTGACTCACTATGACTGTCAGAGAGGTTTTGCAATTCTCCACGAACGATGCCATATTTAATTCCCTTTTTCATCCTTGTTAGCTTCATACTGTCATATCCCAACATGTTTTAATACAACTTTTCAGGACTACAGTGTTTCATGACGCTTATATATATATATATATATATATATATATATATATATATATATATATATATATATCGGAATATATCAGAATCACACAGGATTACATGTGTAAAGAAGCGAGTGCAATATAGGTTTTGTGCAGTTTCCATCATTTGTCGTTTTCAAATTAAAAAGGGGGAGGGCACAGAGAGAGGAAGAGCAAGGAGAAAACCAGAGAAAGTACTTTATATTGTATATATTACAGTACACATTGATTGATTGATTGATTGATTGATTGATTGATTGATTGATTGATTGATTGATTGATTGAATACTTTATTGGCAGAAATGTAAACAGTACAGAGTACGGTCAAACACAAGAAATCACTGAAAAAAGTCCTTGTGGTCTTGTTTCCATTCAGGTCCTGCGTATTCAATTCATAATCATTACATGAAAAATAACAAAATTCAAATTTAAAAAAAAAAAGAAAAAAAAAATATGAACAGGTTGGGGGAAAATGAAGGGGTTATAAGTGGGGGGTATTTGACTACGGGGTGAGCAATCATTTCCTCTCCCTTTAGCATGCTGAAGAAGCCAAAGGTGGATTTCCAGGCCTGTCTTAAAGGACGCCAGTGATTTGCATTTTTTGAGGGAAGGAGTCAGGGCATTCCCCACTTGGGTGGCAGTGCTGTAGAAGGAGAATTTACCCATGTTTGTTTTGAAAGTGGGTGGTACCAGATCGTTGTTCTTGCTTCATCTTGTATTGTGGCTGTGGGAGTCGCTCACATTTTTCAGGAGTCGCTCCATGCCGCTAGAGCGAACTCTCTCTCCTCCGTCCTGATACTCCTGGACCTGTCTGCAGCGTTCGACACGGTGAACCATCAGATCCTCCTCTCCACCCTCGAGGGGATGGGTGTCTCAGGCTCTGCACTCTCCCTGTTTGCATCCTACCTGACGGGTCGCTCCTACCAGGTGATGCTGAGAGGGTCTGTGTCAGAACCACACAGGCTCACAACTGGGGTTCCCCAAGGCTCGGTTCTGGGTCCTCTTCTTTTCTCTCTCTACACTACATCTCTGGGTGCTGTCATCCACTCCCATGGCTTTTCCTACCACTGCTATGCCGATGACACCCAGCTGATCCTCTCATTCCCCCCCTCTGATACCCAAGTGGAGGCACGCATTGCTGCTTGTCTGGCTGACATCTCGGAGTGGATGTCGACAAACCACCTGAAGCTCAACCTGGACAAGACCGAGCTGATGTTCCTCCCGGGGAAGGGCTGTCCGCACCGAGACATGGCCATCACCATTGATAATGCTGTGGTGACCTCAACTCGGACTGCGAAGAATCTGGGTGTGACCCTGGACGATCAACTGACGTTCTCGGCAAACATCGCATCAGTGACAAGGTCCTGCAGATTCCTCCTCTACAACATCAGGAGGATTCGCCCCTTCCTCACGGAGAAGGCAGCCCAGGTGCTCATCCAGGCTCTCGTCATCTCCCGCCTGGACTACTGCAACTCCCTCCTTGCTGGTGCTCCGGCATCTGCCATCAGACCTCTGGAGCTTGTTCAGAAAGCTGCGGCTCGTCTGGTGTTCAACCGCCCCAAGTTCTCCCACACAACCATCCTTCTCCGTTCTCTACACTGGCTCCCCGTAGCGTAGCGGCTCGCATCCAGTTCAAAACCCTGGTGTTAGCCTATAGGGCAGTGAAAGGAACAGCTCCTTCCTACCTCCGGGCTATGGTCGATGCCTACACCCCTGCCCGACCACTTCGGTCTGCCACCTCGGGGCGACTGATTGCCTCGTCACTCAAGGGTCCTTCTGGCCGATCCACACGGTCACGACTCTTTTCTGTTCTGGCCCCACAGTGGTGGAATGAACTTCCCACTGATGTTAGGACAGCAGAGTCACTGCCCATATTTCGCCGCAGGTTGAAAACCCACCTCTTCAGGAAACACTACCCTTCCTCTCTGCCTGACCTACTTGTTGTTAACTAGTTGTACGAACGCTTGTTTTCTATTGTTGTATTGTTTATTGGATCTTGTTTAGTCGATACACTTAATTGTTTTAGCTCATGCTCATTTGATTTAGCTATTTTGTCTCATCTGTTTAAGGAAATAGGTAGCTGATATATTGCACTTTTACCTTAGCGCTAGGTATACTCTTGGTTGCTTGTTTTTGCAGAAAATGCACTAAAGACTTCTGGTGATTAGTAGTTTTTGTTCCCTACCTATGTTGAATACACTTATTGTAAGTCGCTTTGAATAAAAGCGTCTGCTAAATGACTGTAATGTAATGTAATGTATGCGGGTACAGAGGGCATAGAGGGCAAAGCTGCATTTACAATTTTAAATGTCAGCCCCAATTTCAATTGCTTAACTCTGTTTTCTACCCGGAGCCACCCTAGACTATCAAAATAGATTGCAAAAAGATGAGGCATGGGCCCCAGGCCGAGATGTTGTTGAATTAGTTTGTTTTTGGAGGTTTGAAGCTTAGGGCTCCCTTATCCCTTATCCCTAAACTTATTTGCCATTTTTTACTATTTTGAAAATCATTTTAAAATAGTTCAACTAGACGATCTACATCTACACGTTGTGAGCTTGTAGATCAGATATTTGAACTATGTTAAAAGGTTTTTTTAAATAGTAAAAAATGGTAAATAAATTTAGGGATAAGGGTTAAGGGGTGGCGCAAAATGGAGCCCTTAGTCTTTCGTGACATTGAGATGTTTGAGAACCAGGAGGTGCAAGCATAGTCAAAGGTGGGCTGAATTACTGCTCCAGCTAGAATCTTGAGTAGGGGTGTAACAATATAGTAACTGTATCGAAATATACATTTTAATTAAAAAAGTAATTAAAGTATATCGATATGTAAACAGCAAATAATATCGTATCGTATCGTTTGCCTTTCTATCGTATCGTTTTGCAATTTAAATAATCGGTATCGAATTGTTTTGCAATGTAAATAATCAATTTAATCAAGACTAAGTACTTGTGCATTGTATTTAGCAATTTTAATTAAGAAGAAAAAAGAAAAGGATGGGTTTAATTACTTTTTCATTCCATATAGCTACAATTGGTCTATCGGAAAATATGTGTACAGGGCATATGCCGGTGGGCCACCCAATGAATGGGCCGCTCCATCCATTCCATTTTCTTTTTGACCCTTTCCAGCCTGCGCACACACGCACGCACGCACGCACGCACGCACGCACACACACACACACACACACACACACACACACACACACACACACACACACACACACACACACACACACACACACACACACACACACACACACACACACAGAGGTAGCTCACATCATATGTAGGCTACTTAAGAAAAGTGTTAAGATGTATTTAAGTGATTCAAAAGTAAAAGTATTAAAGACCTTTTCATGGTACAAAGAAAAAAAACAGACAGACATCTACTTCTCTTTCCTTTCAGAATAATGCAGCTTGGTACTTCAGCTGTTTTTGTAGCTATTTCTGAGTTTTGAGTGGCTGCTGTCCATTACTTCAAAGAAATAATTGTCCTTCTAGCTAGTTTTGTCTTCCAATTTCTCCACCTCCATCCACTATGGTTTCATCTGTCCTTCAGTGTCCTGGGCTGAATGAAGGTCTAACTCTCCATTATTGATTATAATGAAGCACATCATAAGACCTTGTGCTCTTATAAGCCGGATGCTTAGGGGGAAGAAAGGGAAAAAAATACCATTCCTTAATACGAACATGTAAGCACTTCACCATGCTAGTCGGCCTCCAATATTTCAATTCAATTCAAAGGGCTTTATTGAAAGAGCTCTTTCACTACATCCATAAATCTTCTCTTTGGTCTTCCTGCCTGGCAGTTCCAACCTCAGCGTCCTTCTACCGATATACTTACTATCCCTCCTTTGTATGTGTCCAAACCATCTCAGTCTGGCCTCTCTGGCTTTATCTCCAAAACATCTGACATGTGCTGTCCCTCTGATGTACTCATTCATGATCCTATCATCATGTTGGCATCAACATTTTAGTCTCTGCTACCTCCAGCTCTGCTTCCTGTCTTTCTGACTATCTCTGTCATAGAAATTTAGACTGCAAACATATAATAATACCCCTTTATTGCACTCTGATGTTATCTTATCTGTGACACCCCTGTGGTGCTGGTTGGTTACTTTGTTACTGTCCCAAATTCCTTTGGGCTATGTTGGGGGTTGTCTCTTGTGGGAGTGGAGACTATAAAGGCTGTGACCTTATGTTTACTCAGAGAGTCAGACTGGGGTTTTCCGTTGCACTGAATTGGTCGTGTAAGTTCTTGACTCCTTACTCGAGTAAATCTCTAATACTTCCAAACTATGAATCCTTGTGTTGCCTCATTATTATGTCTTCCTGAGCATGTGTCCCACAGATTGCCTTAACATCTCTAAAACATAAATGTGTAAACTACAGATGTAATTTTATTGAAACAAGAGAATAATAGAGAGCTAAGAGCATAGCTTAATAATGTATGCTGAGCATTAGTCAAAGATATCAAATTGTAACAGTATGTTTAAATTGGAAACATGCGCGAGCAAACACACACGCACGCACGCACGCACGCACGCACGCACGCACGCACGCACGCACGCACGCACGCACGCACGCACGCACGCACGCACGCACGCACGCACGCACGCACGCACGCACGCACACACACACACACACACACACACACACACACACACACACACACACACACACACACACACACACACACACACACACACACACACACACACACACACACACACACACACACACACACACACACACACTCCATCCTTTAGATTCCAAACGGAGAAGACCTTTTTTTTTTGTCCTGACCAACTTCTATATATATCGAGGTGCAAAGGATTCCAGCTTTGCATTATTCCAATGTGTTTCTAATGCTCAAAAAGCACAAAATAGGCACCAAGTTTGCAAAAAAGGAAAAACAAATTACAATGACAAATCAGATAGTCGCCATCTTTGATGCAAAATAGAGGTTCAGCCACACCCAGTCATAAAGATGATCATTCCAAAATGTTTCTAATTGTCAAAAAACATGATTTAGAGTTTAGACACCAAGTTTGCATTCATAGCTCATGTCCGCCATCTTTTTCAGGTGGCGGACTGGCGGCCATATTGGATTTGGCCACTATGATAACCTGGAGGGTTGCTGGCTTGGGCATGGATTCAACAAACATTTTGAGCTCCTCAGAAAATCTGTAGCTCCAATGGTTTAGAAGATAGAGTCATGTTTGAAGTAGTGGTCATTTTTAAAAGGGCGTGGTCAGTTTCGGGTATTTCGCCCCGGATAGAGAATTTTTCACAGTTCCCAAGTTGTTCACGGGGGTCATATTAGCCAAGAACAGTTGAGATATTCTCTCCTATATGAAGTGCATACATATCTTAGCCAGGTCCTCTACTAAAATGAGAATGCATCTTTTTTAGCTCCTAATGTCTCATTGTGACCTTGGATGTGATCATTGTGACCTTGGATGTGATCAGAACCGTAATGACCTGAATGCAGGGGAAGTTTGCTCACCAACTGGGTGGCAATGGTGGTGAAGAAAGTTAGAAACTGGAAAAACAGTTTGCTACAACCAGTTTGTCTGTGATAAGCGATAATTGACATGGGAAACTGGTACAGGAAAATGTCTGCGGGGTACGGTCATTTTTATTAACAATTTAACGTTATAACGCTGCTAGGCCGGCTCGGCTTAAACTGGAAGCTAATGGGTAGTACCGCGCCGGCTCGCGTAAAAATGTTGAATGTTGCACGATACATTTCTCATATTCTAGATTAGAAGATTGTGGAATTGTGTGTGTGTGTGTGTGTGTGTGTGTGTGTGTGTGTGTGTGTGTGTGTGTGTGTGTGTGTGTGTGTGTGTGTGCGTGTGTGCGTGTGCATGTGCGTGTGTGTGCGTGTGTGTGTGTGTGCGTGTGTGTCCGTCCAATTCTGCCACTAATAATAACTTCCATTTCATCATTTTCCCCACTAGTGAGGTTGCAGGGCTTTAAGAATGCCCTAGTTACTTTGTAGCATGTTTACTCTAAATACTTAACCACTTATCCTGTTGGTTGCACTTTGTAAGTCACTGTGGATAGAAGTGTCTGCTAATGGAACATGTGGGAACCTCTTAATCGGTAAGCCAAGTTTTCCTGATCCATATTTCCTAATTGCCCTGTAGACACACATGAACGTATACAACTGTAAGCCTATTGAAGGTGCTAAGGAAGGATACAGTGACTGACTGACGTTTCCATGTTACCACATCCTCCTCAGAGTCATGGCAGCCTGTCTTTGGTTTACAGGCTCAGCAGCAGCCCCTACTGACCATCCTACTGCAGCAGTGTTGTGGAGACAGGTGGCTCATGGGTGTGTGTGTGTGTGTGTGTGTGTGTGTGTGTGTGTGTGTGTGTGTGCGTGCGTGCGTGCGTGCGTGCGTGCGTGCGTGCGTGCGTGCGTGCGTGCGTGCGTGTCCAGCAGTGGTATAGTGCATTCACATACACAAAGGATAGTCATGGGGCTTGTCACTTAATCAAAGACCATGAGTCTGTTTTGCTGCTTAGGTGCTGCAGAGGCATATACAATGACAGGCTGGGTCAAATAAAGTGTGTGTGTTGGGGGAGTTAGTAGACAGACAGACAGACAGACAGACAGACAGACAGACAGACAGACAGACAGACAGACAGACAGACAGACAGACAGACAGACAGACAGACAGACAGACAGACAGACAGACAGACAGACAGACAGGGTTGTTGCAAACGGAAAACAAACTACAGGCATGCAGTAAAAAGTAATGGGAGTGATAGGAGGAGGAAATGTATGTGATTGTGATGAGGAGAGTGAGAGGCTGTTTTATCAGTTGATGGAGAGACGGAAGTCTTCTTCAGCCCTGGGAATACTTGCACGCACACTAATTACAATCCTTGAGAAGATCTGTCCTGGTTAATTAAGTGTATAACTAAAAGGGGAGCAGAAAGTCACATATTGAATTTACGTCATAATGAGTCACCCTCCGCCACCCATGTGAGACACTGTAAAATAAATGAAGTGTGTGCATGTGCGTGTGTATGTTTGTGCTACTAATCAGCTAATCAGAGGGATATAGTCGCTCGTTAGAACCGACGGGGGCGGTTCGTAATTTATTAAAGGTGATCCCTAAATGAGTAGCATTCTAGGCCTAGTTCACACCTACACAACAAATGTTTGGTCCGTGTGTGATGCCTGATTGCTTTTTGATTGCTGCTCCAATTCATTTTCAATGGGAGTCACATGGTTTGACCAAACATTTTTGTTTGATGAGGGGGGAGCAATCATTAATCAGCGATCAAACACAAATGTTTGATCAAACCATGTGACTCCCGACTCCCATTGGAAAAGCATTGTGGTGGCCCAAAAAAACAAAAAAACGACCAAACATTGCTTGATTGGTGTTTGGTACGTGTGAATGAGGCCTAAATCTGCTGGTGGTGTGGCCTCAAACCACACAATTATGTAGCCTACCTCCCTCACCAAATAATTTGGTTATATTTGATGCATACATTCTGAAATAAATAAATTGACAGATGGGATAACATTTCCTACCCCATCATGAATCTTTTTTTTTTACTAAAATAGTAAAAATAATTACCTATTGTTTGTTTAGTCCAATCAAGAGCTGAGTCAATCACCTGCAGCTATACCTACAACCTGTGGATCGGGAATTTTTTGAGGGGGGGGGGGGGGGTCAGATGACAGTGATAAGATAATTGAAGACCTTCTAACACCTTTTTATTACTGTACCTAAAAAAATAAGAAATTAAATGAAAAAAGACCACATATTGCATCAAAAGTAATCAACAAACTATAGTATAAGCTTCCTATAAAAACTGGTCAAATATTGGCCAAATTGTCAAATAATATAAGAAAGTGAAAATAGCTGATTTACGAGCTATTTTCACAACATTTATCTGTGGAAAAGACTTGAACTAAATTGAATGCCTCAACTCCTACAATTCAACTCCTACAAGTTCTTGCCAGGGTGGGGAGTCCCCAGTGTAAATGTTAAACGAAATCTCACCAAACCCCACTGCCCATGTTCCTCATGCTGCTCAGTTATGTAACCAATCATCTCATTAGATCATGAAGCCATGTTCCCATCCCTGTAGTGATCACCGATCACGATGTGTGAATGCTCTGCAACCGTTATTTTATTGTGGTATGTGACTGTGAGTTTTCCAGCATCTTGGGAGCGTAGAGGTCGTGGGGGGGATGTATGCTTTTATAAGGCTGGACATGTAGGGTGGAGCAAGTCCATTTAGGGCTTTAAAGGTCAGGAGGAGCACCTTGAAGTCGGCTCTGGCCTGTATGGGTAACCAGTGTAGTGCTATGAGGGTGTGATGTGATCGAATTTCCTTTTCCTTGTTAGTACTCTATAGTTGCTGCATTTTGGACAAGTCTGAGGCCGTTTGTTGCTATTGATGGTAGACCGGAGAAAAGAGCATTGCAGTAGTCTATTCTTGAGGTGATGAAAGCGTGAACCAGGGTTTCAGCATCGGGAAGTGATAATATTGGACGGATGATGGAATGGAAGGGGCGACTGTGGCTCAAGAGGTAGAGCAGGTCGTCCAATGATCCATGGGTCGGCGGGATCCATGGGTCGGCGAATCCCGGCTCCTCCTGGCTACATGTCGAAGTGTCCTTGGGCAAGACACTGAACCCCAAATTGCTCCCGATGTGCTGGTTGGTACCTTGCATGGCTTCCGCCGCAATCGGTGTATGAATGTGTGTGTGAATGGGTGAATGTAATGCACAATCTATGTAAAGCGCCTTGGATAAAGGCGCTATATAAATGCACCATTTATGGTTGCAGAGATGGAAGGAGGCTGATTTTGTAATGCTTTTAATGTGAAAACTGTGAATGGCTGTGCGGGCTTGGGTGCATCTTCAAACTACCAGGGCGGCGCCTTGGACAGCCCTATAGCGTCAGCTCACCCCTGGGGTTAGGGTTATGATGTCACTAAAGTGGTGTTTGTTCAATTGTAGGAAGAAAGCAATAAAAACACAAGGAAGACGTAATTTGAATATTATAACCACACCTATTAGAGTATGTTAACTCCATAGACACAAAACAGAGAAAGTACAAAAAAAATCACATTACTTCCATCATTATATCCTCTGTGTTGCGTGTCCAGTCACATACACGCATGCACACACACATGCACACACACACACACACACACACACACACACACACACACACACACACACACACACACACTCGTGTGCATGCAGTGTTGCATGCATGCACGGACACACGCACGCACGCACGCACGCACGCACGCACGCACGCGCACACACACACACACACACACACACACACACACACACATACACACACACACACACATACACAGGCTTGTTATTGGGAGTGAGTGTCAACGTTAAGGTTGAGGTATAGCACTGGCTCTTGTGGTTGTACTCCAGGGAAATCACACTGAGTAAAAATTGAGAGAGAGAGAGAGAGAGAGAGAGAGAGAGAGAGAGAGAGAGAGAGAGAGAGAGAGAGAGAGAGAGAGAGAGAGAGAGAGAGAGAGAGAGAGAGAGTACAGAAAGAGAGAGAAGCCCCAGAGATTTTCTCCTTTGATCTTCTCATGGGCTCCAGACTAACTTTTTAATTTCTTTGTTTTTCTTTCTTTTTTTTTCATTATGTGCAGCAGCACACAATTTAGGTGCACCCATGTTTTTGTTGTGACTTTTGGTGACTCGTTTTTTTTGTCATTTAGACTTTAGAGTAGCCAATTATTTTAAACCCCCTTTTTCTCCACAATTTAGTCGTTATGCCAATTGATTCCTCCCCACATACATATGTTGTCACTGCTGTTGTATCCTATACTGACTCACCTACCAGTGAGGAGTGAGGAGTCCCCACTGGGAGGACGAAGGCTCCTCCCGCCCAACACTCCCTGCTGAATTCACAAAACCAACGTCATTTGTATTGTTGACCTATTTCTAAAATATTAGCGCAACTTTCGTTCAACTTTGACCCCTCTGTCACATGGAACTATTTTTTGGGCGTAGTGATATGGACACAAAAAACATAGTTCCATGTGATAGAGGGGTCAAAAATTAACGAATGTTGCACTAATATTTTAGAAATAGGTCAACAATACAAATGACGTTAGTTTTGTGGATTAATTTACTTTTACTGCGTGGCCCCAGTGCCCCCCACAAAATGACCGGAACTACTTAATATTTCACCAAAACCAGAGCAGAACTCCCACCACAGGACTCGAGCAATCAATTAATACAGTTGCAACCACTATATTAATTATTCATTATTAAGTATTTCATACAGCTTAAGTTAAAATAAATCTGAACTATCCCTTTAAATACTGTTATTTATATACTGTATAGTAAATTTCATTTTTTGTGTGGTGGGGGGGGGGGGGGGGGGGGGGGACATCTAGTGAGGTCACCCTGAGGCACAACAACAGTGTTAATCTGGACCTGCTCAGTGTGTTCATTGTCATCAACCGTCATTGGCTCTCGTGACTATATACCTACCCTCAAGCACAATCCTATGTACCTACCCTCAAGCACATTCCTGTGGTGTACTGATTGCTGCCGCCACACGTACAGCAATGAGGATGGCATGGATCAATGTCGTGAGCCGAACAAAGGAACAACAGAACCGTATATGGTGAAAGACGGAGAATGGCCAAGAGGAAGAGGAAACGTAAGAAACAAGCCCCATATCAATCCGAGACAGCCAGAGAGATTTGTTTAAGCTCTCTGAATCCTCTTTTCTCTCCTTTCCTCCTCTTCGTGTCCTTTTTCCCATCTTATGCATGCTAAACAATGTGCTTCAAAACAAACACTCCTTGCTTGTCTGAGCTTTAATTAGGGGGAGGCGGAGACATCTGAGAGAGGACAACGGGACAAGAATGCTAGTGTTGTTTTTGGTCGTTGTCCCGATGTGTGATCCCTTCTTTCTTTCTTTCTTTCTTTCTTTCTTTCTTTCTTTCTTTCTTTCTTTCTTTCTTTCTTTCTTTCTTTCTTTCTTTCTTTCTTTCTTTCTTTCTTTCAGGGGATAACTAGACCAGCCCCTCTGTACCTGAGTGTCTGTGTCCTACTGTTATACCCAATGTTGTCATTGTCATTATTTCTGACATTGTCCAATGTCTCGTGAAAAAAAGACTTTCATAACTTTCATGATGTTTTTAAAATCTTTACACTCATTTGATTCTTTGTAATCATTTTCCTTTCTGGAATGTTTCGAGTTTCGAGTAGGGCTACTGAAATGATCAGAGGCATACACTGAATGGCGTCTAGACGTTTGTGTTTCCACTGTCAAAGCACGGCGCACACCAAAATAGATAATTGATAATGCAATATTCTCGCCTATACACAGTACCGGTAGCTACATTTTTAGGCCACTAAAATCCAGTCCCTTATCGAGCTGATCAGAGAAATGGTCACCGAGTTATGGCCATTTGAACTGTTGTAACAGTGCCCCATACAGTATGTGTGCAATTTGGGAGGCATCCTTTGGTTAGACATAAGGTTGGTGAGGGGTGCGTTAACACGACCGGATTAAGGTTGGTGAGGGGTGCGTTAAAACGACCAGATTAAGGTTGGTGAGGGGTGCGTTAAAACGACCGGATTAAGGTTGGTGAGGGGTGCGTTAAAACGACCGGATTAAGGTTGGTGAGGGGTGCGTTAACACGACCGGATTAAGGTTGGTGAGGGGTGCGTTAAAACGACCGAATTATGGTTGGTGAGGGGTGCGTTAAAACAACCGGATTAAGGTTGGTGAGGGGTGCGTTAAATGACCGAATTAAGGTTGGTGAGGGGTGCGTTAAAATGACCGGATTAAGGTTGGTGAGGGGGGCGTTAAAACGACCGGATTAAGGTTGGTTAGGGGTGCGTTAAAACGACCGAATTAAGGTTGGTGAGGGGTGCGTTAAAACGACCGGATTAAGGTTGGTGAGGGGTGCGTTAAAACGACCAGATTAAGGTTGGTGAGGGGTGCGTTAAAACGACCGGATTAAAGTTGGTGATGGTTGCGTTAAAACGACCGGATTAAGGTTGGTGAGGGGTGCGTTAAAACGACCAGATTAAGGTTGGTGAGGGGTGCATTAAAACGACCGGATTAAGGTTGGTGAGGGGTGCATTAAAACGACCAGATTAAGGTTGGTGAGGGGTGCGTTAAAACGACCGGATTAAGGTTGGTGAGGGGTGCATTAAAACGACCGGATTAAGGTTGGTGAGGGGTGCGTTAAAACGACCGGATTAAGGTTGGTGAGGGGTGCATTAAAACGACCAGATTAAGGTTGGTGAGGGGTGCGTTAAAACAACCAGATTAAGGTTGGTGAGGGGTGAGTTAAAACGACCAGATTAAGGTTGGTGAGGGGTGCGTTAAAACGACCAGATTAAGGTTGGTGAGGGGTGCGTTAAAACGACCGGATTAAGGTTGGTGAGGGGTGCGTTAAAACGACCGGATTAAGGTTGGTGAGGGGTGCGTTAAAACGACCAGATTAAGGTTGGTGAGGGGTGCGTTAAAACGACCGGATTAAAGTTGGTGATGGTTGCGTTAAAACGACCGGATTAAGGTTGGTGAGGGGTGCGTTAAAACGACCAGATTAAGGTTGGTGAGGGGTGCATTAAAACGACCGGATTAAGGTTGGTGAGGGGTGCGTTAAAACGACCGGATTAAGGTTGGTGAGGGGTGCATTAAAACGACCGGATTAAGGTTGGTGAGGGGTGCGTTAAAACGACCGGATTAAGGTTGGTGAGGGGTGCATTAAAACGACCAGATTAAGGTTGGTGAGGGGTGCATTAAAACGACCAGATTAAGGTTGGTGAGGGGTGCGTTAAAACGACCGGATTAAGGTTGGTGAGGGGTGCATTAAAACGACCGGATTAAGGTTGGTGAGGGGTGCGTTAAAACGACCGGATTAAGGTTGGTGAGGGGTGCATTAAAACGACCAGATTAAGGTTGGTGAGGGGTGCGTTAAAACAACCAGATTAAGGTTGGTGAGGGGTGAGTTAAAACGACCAGATTAAGGTTGGTGAGGGGTGCGTTAAAACGACCAGATTAAGGTTGGTGAGGGGTGCGTTAAAACGACCGGATTAAGGTTGGTGAGGGGTGCGTTAAAACGACCGGATTAAGGTTGGTGAGGGGTGCGTTAAAACGACCGGATTAAGGTTGGTGAGGGGTGCGTTAAAACGACCAGATTAAGGTTGGTGAGGGGTGCGTTAAAACGACCAGAATAAGGTTGGTATGGGGTGCGTTAAGGGTTGGGAGAGGGTTAAGGTTGGTGAGGGGTGCGTTAAGGGTTGGGAGAGGGTTAAGGTTAGGTTTATTTAGGTTGCTATTCGGATGACCCTTGAACAGTGTTTGTGCCAAGTTTGGTGTGTACAGTGCACATATTGGTTGTGTTGATAATCACACACATTTGAGACAAAATAAGACTAAAGATTTCCTTTATTTTGTTTGTTGGCAATTTCGTGAGAATAGTGAGACTGTGAAAGATCACCTTCGGGCCCTGGGACGCACTACATTGAAAATGGTTAAACTTAAATGTGTGTGTGTTTGTGTGTGTGTGTGTGTGTGTGTGTGTGTGTGTGTGTGTGTGTGTGTGTGTGTGTGTGTGTGTGTGTGTGTGTGTGTGTGAGGACATTCTCCTTGTGAGATTGATTGATTTGGTAACTGCAACATATATCTCATGCTATAAATGGACACTCACACCCACACGCACACGTCATATAGCCTACTAATAGCCTATACTATAAGTGCCTACACATCTATACAATGCAGTGCTTTAGGAAGAATCACAAACGGATAACTGTTTTGTGGGAAAAAAGGAATTCAGGAAGCTAGTGTTGAATCTCTCCTTAAACAGGTCCGTGGATTATCTCCTTATTTTCCTTAATATAGCATGAAGTGAGTCGCGATATCCAGGCAAAGTCCTTCTTTATTCAATCAAGGCACATCCCATAGTTACATCAAGTTACTCGCATCAAGTCATCAAGCATCAATTCCATACAGCATTCTCAGGCCAGGCCAAGCCTGTCCTCCGTTCTCCCACTCCAACCAACCAACCAAACAACCTTCTCAACCCTTCTGTCTCCCATCTCTTTATACCAAAATAACATGCAGTGGGTGTCACCTTTGTGTCTGTGTGTGTGTGTGTGTGTGTGTGTGGAAGGAAGTCAAAGGACCCCCACCTGTGACAGGCACTATAATAATATAATGCCTAGAGTCAAACTGTAGCCTCCTATCATAAAGATTGGCCCAGGTCAACCAGGAAGCCCCAGGTGGTCTTCCTGAATAGCCTAGGTATTTTTTACAGCTGCCGTAAGCCAAGACCTGTGTTTGCTGACCCTAAAGATCAGATCACAGATCACTTCCCAAGAATTATCTTGAGAAGTAGTCAACTGAACCCTACCATTTGGAATGACTGTCTTTCACCCCCGAGAGTGGCTTCCTGCCTGTGACTTCAGTTGATATGCAAATAGACTTCAGTTTAATGCACGTTGTTAAGACACTGGAGAAATGGCTTACAGAAGTTATATGTACAATTGTGACTAACCATGTAGTTATGCATATATTATGATTCATAATACACCACATATTCCCCCCTACTAATAGTCCTTAATACTATTAGTATAACATATGAATCATAAATTTTGCCCAAAATATAAATTTTCCAAAAAAAAAATCATTTTTTTTCCTTTTTCCCCAAAAATCCCCAAATGTTCAAATTAAACTGAATCCCCTTTTGTAGGTACCTCTTCCCCCCTGGACACTATTCAGAAACTGAAACAGTTAACACAAAAACTCAAAATAAAACTAGTATGATGAAACCTAAAACAGAAGAACAAAATCAAAAGCTATGTTATTTGGCATCTGTTAGACAATGACCCTATCAGTCCGAAGCTGTTTGTTGTCACACCCAGCTTCTGTAAATTCAAGTGAACTGTCCTAGGCTAATTTCTGTACTATTTACGGTCTCCCTTCTCCCCCCTTCTTAGTTAGTGAGCAACTTTCATGGAATATTAATGGACAGATGAATGGTCCTGCAGAAACCATCCATCCGACTCCTGATTCGGAAAGTTGCACACAAACTAAGAGCTAACATGTAATACTCATGGTGTGTTTCAATATGTCTATTCCATCTCCATCAGTTCAACATTTTCATTTTCTGACGTTAACTTATTATCCTAATGTAGGCCTATTTTAACTAACAATTAAACAACATTTGTATTACTAACTAGAATATAATTCTCATTTTTGAATTGGATTTCACTGTGATACTTAAGGAAGTTATCTAAAATGAACTCATATTATTACCATTAACTATTATTTTTAAACAAATCAACCAAAATCTTTTCATTCCTAAACTGAAGTACCCCTTTTCATTAGAGTCTTTCTTTCCCTAAACTAAACCTCAAAGTGTCAAAGTGATCAAAAGCCATGTGCTTTCAACAGCACAGAGAGGGGCGTCTCAGCGTGCAGCCTCTCAGAGTCTCTCGCTGTGGTCCCTGGTCACACTGTCCAGAAAAATGACCAAATGTTCCACAGTTATGGCAAACTCCTTTCAGTCTCGAAATATATCCTTGCTTTGAAGAATACGGCTGTACTCCCCATGGTGCAGCCCACAGATAGGATGACACCTGTTGTTGACTTGGTGATGCCCTCATTCTCCATGGCAGCACTTCTGACTGCTGCTGCTGAAAAGGTGCAACTTCTGGCTGAATCAGTCTCTCTCCTTGAATCTTTTTCAGCTTTTCTGCTTGTAGTGACACCGTGTTCTCATTCATTTGTCGAACAAGGTCCAAAGCTTTGGCCTGTTGACACTCCATTCTCTCCCGGTGCCTTTCCACAGCATGAGCAATATGGTCTGTGTAGGTTTCCAAAGGCAGTGTTGAAAGGGAGACCATCTCCTCTAATTTAGTCTGCACAGACCGGGGCAAACCTTTCAGAATCTTGTCCCTAACCAGGGCCCGCTCGTGACCTGGACGGCTGGCATCGTTCCCCGTTACATCCATCCACGTCTGGTGCACACGGGCTACATATGAGCGTGGATTCTCGTTGTCAGCCAAAGAGTCAATCAAAATCCTGTCAGGATTGAGGTCTGTGGGGTAAAGTTCCCTTAGTGCACGATCCAGGAACCCCTTGTGTCCCACATACAAATCTGCGTCTCTTACAGTGGTGTTGACATAAGCCTGCATTCCCGCACGGATCAGGAGGTTATTCAACATCTGCATTCCCACAAGGTGTGCTAATAATTGTTTCATATCCCCTACGGTTAGCTGAGAACCCACCATAAGTACGTCGAGTTTGGCCATCCATGCGTAAGCCCCCTCCTGCAGTGGCGGCAACTTTGTCACCAAGTCCGTCATGTCCATATTAGACCATGGTCTGTAGTCAAGATTCTGTCCTCGGACAACCACAGGCAGTATTTTAATGGGCGCAATCATCACCTCCTCTTGTTCGCTTTCGTTGAAGTCCTCTTTCCTCGTCCTCTTACTCCCACTTGTCCTCTCATGACTTTGAATCCTTTTCCTCCGGTCGGTCTGTGTAGGCCTAACGTCCTCGCCATAGTCATCAGAAAGAGAGTCAGAATCAGAGTCAATGTTCATGTCCGCGCCAGGGCGGGCTGCCCTTCTGTAGACGTCATCACCTCCACGTGAACTGTCTCTGTGGCTGTGCGCAGCCTTGTCACTGAGATCACCGATCAACTGTTTCTCCCTCACTGAAAGTTCATTCAACTGCGTCTCAATCATACGCAGAAAATGTCTGTGTGCCCTCGTCGACACAGTCAATTCACTGATCAAGTCCATTTTCAGGCGCCGGACAGATCCCAGCTCCTCTTTAATACAGTCTGCTTGTAGCCCAGGTTTTGACTGCTCAGATGTTCTCACGTCCCTGTTGTCCACCTCAGTCTGTGCTGAGTTGTTGGTGTGACCCTCAGTGTCAATGCACTGGTTGTCTGTGCTGCAATCAGCGGAAATCTTCTCATCGGGCAGTACTGACACAGGAGACAATGGTACGAACAATTTCCTGCTCATGTCCTCACTGTCAATAAGGCTCGTTCTCAGCTGTCGACCTATTTTTACTTGAATCTTCAATCTTCGTCTTCGACCTTCTTTACAAAACAAGTCTAAAACTGATAGTTCTTCTTGCCTTTTCTTTGCTCTCTCTTTTGTCGTCTGATCTGTTCTGTACGCACACACAATAGTCTTCATAATTTTAAGAACTTCTACATCGAAAGAGCCCTCTTTTGGCCATGGCCTGTCAGGCCAACGCTGATGCCATTTTTCTGAAATTCTGGGAATATTCTTAGATGAGAATTTGTTTTGCACAATGTGCACTGGAGTGGCAGCCATAACTACTAAATTGTAGATAATCTCACTCACTGTCATAAATTCTGGGTGATACACTCTGTACTCTGACTGCAGTCTCCTCTCACCTCACACAGTCACAGACACGCATACTCATTTGCATACTAGCCCCAAAGTCAACAAACTCACTGCAAGGGAAAAGACCCCCCTTGATCATTCAATCACTCATTTACATCTAAGCAACAGACTGTAGTTTTGTCCCTAAGGTCAACTTACTTATACAGACTATATATTTTATGACTAAAATAAAAACCTGTAGGCTTAACAATCCAAATTCACCTATCTAATTTTACAAAGGATAAATGAAATATCCTAAATGTGATAATTTACAATGAGAAATGTATTCTCATACTAAACTCTAAATTAAGCTTGAACCCCAAATTAAAGCCAATTTAACCTGAATTAAATCCCCAATTTAATATCTATATTCCTCCCCCCTCTGAAACACGTTTCACATGTTTCAGAAACACCCAAAAGAAAAAAATTATACCAGAAGCCAGCCCAAATTAAACCACCCAAATAAAAAGTAAAATTCTCCCCCGCACTAGCATACCATGCCCTGAGACAAATAAGGAAGGTCTCCCCAGCGTATGTACGTGTGTGTCCCCGGAAGAGAAACACACAAACACACACCGACCCTTTTTACTGCAAACCAGGAGAGCACCGGTGAATCAATGAATAAACGCCAAATCACTCCCAAAAAACGTGTAAGTCACTTAACAACAGCAATTCATACAGCCATGATAACCAAAATCACCAATGACCGCACAATTAAAATAGCAACAGACGTAATTGAGAAATATTTGGCATCTAACCACAGCTCAACGATGATCGACCAGCACTATATATGAAACAACACATATATGAACATAGACTCACAGACACAAACAGACAGACAAAGCACATACGCACACAATCATACTGCACCATGCACACACTATCGCTCAACTCATACCACGCACACACTACCGCTCAACTCCTAAACTCCCTAACAGAAGCTCACTCCTCACGTAACACTAGGCCTCAACACCAGAGTGGCAAAGCTCGTGTCCATCATCCTCCAGTCAGTCTTGGGTTCGCAAAACTCACTCCAAAAAAAAATCCACAGATCCTTCGCAGGTCCGGTTTCTGTGGTGTAGAATATCTCCAGATCCTCCACGTCATCAAGACCACGTTGGGCGCCACTTTGTTGAATCTCTCCTTAAACAGGTCCGTGGATTATCTCCTTATTTTCCTTAATATAGCATGAAGTGAGTCGCGATATCCAGGCAAAGTCCTTCTTTATTCAATCAAGGCACATCCCATAGTTACATCAAGTTACTCGCATCAAGTCATCAAGCATCAATTCCATACAGCATTCTCAGGCCAGGCCAAGCCTGTCCTCCGTTCTCCCACTCCAACCAACCAACCAAACAACCTTCTCAACCCTTCTGTCTCCCATCTCTTTATACCAAAATAACATGCAGTGGGTGTCACCTTTGTGTCTGTGTGTGTGTGTGTGTGTGTGGAAGGAAGTCAAAGGACCCCCACCTGTGACAGGCACTATAATAATAGAATGCCTAGAGTCAAACTGTAGCCTCCTATCATAAAGATTGGCCCAGGTCAACCAGGAAGCCCCAGGTGGTCTTCCTGAATAGCCTAGGTATTTTTACAGCTGCCGTAAGCCAAGACCTGTGTTTGCTGACCCTAAAGATCAGATCACAGATCACTTCCCAAGAATTATCTTGAGAAGTAGTCAACTGAACCCTACCATTTGGAATGACTGTCTTTCACCCCCGAGAGTGGCTTCCTGCCTGTGACTTCAGTTGATATGCAAATAGACTTCAGTTTAATGCACGTTGTTAAGACACTGGAGAAATGGCTTACAGAAGTTATATGTACAATTGTGACTAACCATGTAGTTATGCATATATTATGATTCATAATACACCACACTAGCGCCTGATGTTTATTTTAAACTCCAGTATGGCTGGTAATATCCGTAATTTACAAGCCAAAGAGGAAATCTACACGCCATTGGCGGTGTTCATTTACTTCCCTGCTCACAGGCATCAGCAACTTCTCTCTGTCTCAATCTTCATCTCTCTTATAGTACAGTATATATCTTTATTTTTCTCTGCACCTCAAAGGCAGGATTAAGTCAGCTGTTGAACAATCCTTCAGTTGGAGTGTTCATTGTGTTTGAGGGAGAGAGAGATGTGTCCCCTGTGGCGAGTTTTAGATTCTCTTTACAGGGTTATATATCTATTGTCTCTCTCTCTCTCTCTCTCTCTCTCACACACACACACACACACACACACACACACACACACACACACACACACACACACACACACACACACACACACACACACACACACACAGGCATACGCATACGCACACGCATACACACACACACTCATACACACACACACACACACACACACACACACACACACACACACACACACACACACACACACACACACACACACACACACACACACACACACACAGGCATACGCACACGCATGCATGCACGCACGCACGCACGCGCACAGCAGCAGCAGCAACACCTAGTTACAGCTGCCAGTTTGGATTGCTCCCTAGGGTCTTATAATATAAGGAACTAGACGTTCGGGACCCTCACATCTATAGAGCTTTTACCACTTTGCACCAGCGATCCGACCAATATGTCTGAGTCATAGTGCCGGGGGCTTTGTTAGAGTACCCGTTGTACTGTTTGTGCGTGCGTGTGTGTTGTACTGTTTGTGCGTGCGTGTGTGTTGTACTGTTTGTGCGTGCGTGTGTGCATTCAGCGCTGCTTCAGCAGTTTCATACATGCATACCAAGTGGTTCATTGAGAGGGTTCCTGCAGGAACCGTTTAACCCTAATTTATACTCGAAATACATTTTAATCATGTTGGGGGATAAATTAATATGGGGGTCCCATGGCACCACATATTTTCAGATGGGTGTCTACTGTCTACGCCTGTGGGGGAGTTCTTGATATGAAAATATTTGAGAAGCACTGAAGTATACACATAAGCACATATACTAAAACACCGCTCGCATGCACTCACACACACACACACACACACACACACACACACACACACACACACACACACACACACACACACACACACACACACACACACACACACACACACACACACACACACACACACACACACAGGTATTGCGCACACAACATGACAGAATGTCTGTGATGTGGGGATCTCTCTCTCTCTCTCTGTCTGTCTCTCTGAGATGGAGAGAGAGAGCAGGCTGAAAGAGAAATTTAAAATATGGAATATGCACACCTGCTGCCTGACATATGGAACGATGAGATACAAGCCAATGGTGTCTGTACCGAAGACTTGGAGAGATGTGTGGTCCAAACTTGTGGGAGTTTGTGTGCGTGCGTGTGTGTGGTCTCGCCTGACCAAATGTTACCTTTCCACATCACTGTCTCTTAAATGAGAATGTGTGTGTGTGTGTGTGTGCGTGTGTGTGTGTGTGTGTGTGTGTGCGTGCGTGCGTGCGTGCGTGCGTGCGTGCGTGCGTGCGTGCACACTTGCTCCAGGTCCCATCCCAGTTGTTTTTGGTGCATCTAATTGGAGGTATTTTAGTTTCTCTGGAGACAATAACTGTGTGTGTGTGTGTGTGTGTGTGTGTGTGTGTGTGTGTGTGTGTGTGTGTGTGTGTGTGTGTGTGTGTGTGTGTGTGCGTGCATTGTAGCAGCCAGCTGAACCAATCAGTCCTCATTTGTATGATCCATCTCAGGATCACAGAATCCTGATCCAGTATATGTGGACTGTTTAATTTCTTGGAGGTGTTCAGCATTTTGCTGCATCATGATTCGCTGAGCTTCGAGGAACAGCACATAGGGGCTTGGAGGGGGATCAGTGACAGCTCTCTGTTTTTCATTTAATTAATTGCTGGTGGGAGTCGAGGACCAGCAAATATTCATCATTTCCCAAGATAGAAACATGCTAAGACATTTGCGGCTCAGGAATTGATTTTCTTTCTTCTTCTTTTTTTTTTTTACCTTACTTAATCTCATGACTCTCTTGGGGTCGTGGCTCCTGAGTTAAGAAGTGCTGGCGTGGAAGATTGATAAGCTTTATTTGAGGTCGAGACAGACAGCCCAACAGTTTAATCACCCCAACTGGAAACTATGGGCTTTGTTGCTTTATAGCAATCGTTCCGCTCCATGTTTATTAAGGGACTCGTCGTTATAAATAGGAGGGGGGGGGGGGGGGGGGGGGATCTGGCGGGTGGCAGATGTGATGTTTTTTTCCCGGAAAATGACACTCCAACCGCCATAAACCATATATTTTATATCCACACCAACAGTAGTAGCAGAAGGTAAAGTGAATGCTGATTGTTTAGGCGAATAGCGCTGGCCTGTCGGCAGGGGAGGATTATCCAACGAGCCGGTTGGGCCCAGGCCCAGGGGCCCCTGAGCTAGGGGGGCCCTTGAGCTTGAGCGTCCGCGTGACCGCGAAGAGGCTCAAGCTCAGGGGCCCCCCAAAAAAGGGGTAACAGTGAATAGCAGTGACACACACGGTCCTTGTCACTGTTATTAACAATGGGCTTATTCATTTGTGTCAATAAAATAACCCCAAAAGTCCTAAACCATCATTATACGGTACATTACTGCAAGTGTTTAAACCCTCCGTTTGCATTTATTTGGCTTAGTTTTTGGCTGTTTATTATTTTTAAGCAATCCCTTGCTGTAAATCTGAATATCGCAGGCCTATAATTGTTATGCGTACACGTGTACAGACAGTATGCGCCACGTCGAGAAGGAAAAAAACATCACACCCGTGTGAAGTGAGTGGTGCAACTCCGTGTGGGGGTCCCCGAGGGGGGGTTCCAGACCCACAGGAACGCACCCAGGGTGCCGGCCCGATTCTGGCGAGCCACCCTGCGTCCGAAACTGTTGAGAAATGACATACCGTGTGGGGGTCCCTCTACTGTACTGTACTGTCACTGTACTGTACTGGCACACTCGAAATCACCATATATACAGTTAATGTGTGTGCATGTGTGTTTGTGTGTGTGTTAGGTTGCGCACAGGTGGTGAAAAACAACCATGCTGTTTTCGTGCTCAGACGCACCCACCCACCCACCCACACACATAGCTCCGTAAGGGAGTAAAAAGCTACGGGGTTTGGGGGGGGGGGGGGGACCTTTTGCATGACGGTGGCCGGGCCCATAATTTCTAGATCCGCCTATGCCTGTCGGAGGTTCATTTGGTTCGATTATGGTCAACAACTCAACACTGATGATATGCCATTGCAGTTTTTCAACTAAAGATCTAAATATTAATCTGGCAGCTATATGGATGGATATACATTCACGTGAGGTGATAATTACATGCTGGTTTGTGGTTTTTAAATGTTTAATTCTTATACTGTTTTATACTATGTTACTGTTACTGTTACAATCGGTCTCTCACAGAGCTGCCAAACTCTCTCACGCAATGAGCGTGAGACACGCAATTGACTCATGCACAACTGAGTGTTTCCAGTCAGCCAACATGCAGTCAGCCAACATGCACAATAGCAGCACCCTGACTCTGTTTGACCAGAATGTAACAGAGCCTTAATAGTATATCATCCGTAACACCTGTGATTTTCCAAAATGGCGTATATGCATAGAGCCTATTGGCAGAAGGTTCAAATGGGGATGGATGGATTTTTCTCATCTGTGTGACTGAAACGCTCCCAATGATCCACCAATCCCCTGATAGATGTGAATGAAGGCAATGTAAACATATGTTTTGTCATGCCAATAAAGCCCTTTGAATTGAGAGAGAGAGAGAGAGAGAGAGAGAGAGAGAGAGAGAGAGGGGGGGGGGGGGGGGGGGCGTTAGAGAGGGGGAAACGGAGGGACAGCTGGGGACAGAGGATGGAGGGAACACAATTATGAGGAGGATGAGAGAAGACAAGACAGTTGAAATGTTGTGATGGATTTCTGCCAAATATACTTAGTCTACAGTAGAAGCAGTCCCATTGAGGGCTGTGTGTTTTTACAGAATGAAGGCAACACAGTAGCAGTGTTAATTGTGTTAACTAAGACTAAAAGACTATAAGGTTTTTTATATTTAGTCGACTAAGACTAGATTAAGACTAAACAATGTCAGATGAATAGGACTAAAACTAAATGGTGTGTTCAAAAGATATAAGACAGAGAATAGAGGAGAGGAGTTTAAAAGAGAAAATAGGAGGAGAGGGGGTGTTTCGAGGAGGGGGGTTAGAGGGAATGAATGTCTAATGATCATCTTCAGTCACATTGATGTTTCATCTCAACTGTGGCAGACAGAATTCACACATGTACATCGTACAACCGTGCACACGCACACACACACCCACATGCACACGCACGCGCAGTACGCACACGGCCAGGCACACGCACACACGTAAGTGATGTGGTACTCTTCGTGCGTTCATATAGTCAATATGTGCGCACGAGAGAGAGAGAAACAGAGAGACGCAGACAGTCAGACAGAAATAGTGGTGTTGAATTAGGCAGAGGGTGTGGCCACAAAAAACCGGTGCAAAGAAAGACAAGGATAAAACATAGGTTGGTGAACCATAGGGAGCCGGCATCTGTTTCCAGCACTATAGTTTGAATCTGCCCTTCTAGTCCTTGAAAAGCGTGGGTACGTTCAGGCTAGTTCAAACGTAATCTACTGTCAGTAAATAAAGGTGTAGTACAGAGAAAGTCAGAGACATCACACATGCATGTACTACACATGCCCACAATGCACACACTCTCTCTGTTCATTAGAGCCTCTATTTATGGAATTGGTGGGAGTGCCCATCTTTTGTTAAGGACTTGTCGAAAGAACGCCCCCGTTTCACGTGCACTATTGTTCGGTTATTTGGCGATGTTATGCCGGGGCTCCGACCAGCCCTGCAGTAGGCAGATCATAGAGACTAATACGCACAGTTGTGAACTAAATGTTCCAATAATAGCTTATCTAGCATGAACTCAAACGTGCATTTTATAGGGTTTTTATTAATTCATATTAATCATAAACACTTACAACATACATTCACACGTTCTGTTCACACTTCCCCCAACGCAAGATGAATTCAGTACCCTGGAGCTCTGTCCTATTGGTCTGTGGTTATACCCTGCTCTGCTGGTTAGGAATTCTAGCTGTTATTTAACACTCTAAGCTGACCAGAATCGGCCCTGTTCTCAGGACTGTCAGATCTTGGTACAACTTAGCTTCCTTGATGGGTTTCAGACTTAGTTCAGAGTGTGTCACTAAGTGACACTATGTGTGGTAGGTGTATCACACATTATGTGGTTTTAATCTACATTCATTAATTAATTGCCATTAATCAATCGGGAGACAAGAAACACATATAACACTTGGTTACAATCTAAACATCGTATTACATCGATTATGAATAATGCACAATTATATATATAGCATTTATACATACCGCTGGCCTCTGCCTGCTACATGTATCACGTTCGTTGGTATTGGTGAATCTGGTCTAATATTGTGCTACAGAGAATAGTCAATGCAAGCCCTGACAAAAGTCACACCTCCATGCTAACACTGTAAGCCAATCAGAAGCCACTGAACTTCCTGCCTTTCTCTTCTGAGAGGCAGTTTGTGATGCAGTCAGCTTCCTGCCTGCACCGCTGACCTTAGCTGTTAGACTATCACATATTTATTATTTAGGTTACTTATTCCACATTGACATGTGCCCAGCCTAGTGAGTCTCTCCTCTGAGAAGGTGTCATAAATCCTCCCTTGAAAATGTATATGGATATTAATTTTTCATAATCGGAAAGATTATTTTTGATATTTTTTTTTTTGGAAAATTTATTTTTTGATATTTGGGCGCATGCCATTTTTAGTAATTTCGGAACCGGCTAAATAATACTGGATCCACATACTGAAGTTATAACGTTATACAACTTTAAAAAACACATTAAAATAAAACACAACACATTAACTGCATAAATCAATAAAAAATAAATGAAAATAATAAAAGGTTTACATGCGTCGATATCGTGGACATTTTTGTAATTATCCCAACGCACCCTTAAGTATTAAATTCAGTTACAGCTAATCAAACTTATGTAATACTTGTAATAATGTGATGCTTGGTGCATCTCCACTTTTGTAGGAGATGCTGTTCCTGTCATGTAAGTTAGGGGTCACCTAACTGACATGAACTGTTGGTCACCTCTGTCCGTTTAATTTTATGGCTGTTTGCCCGGACATCCCCCCTTAGGAGGAAGGAAGAAGACCTTTTCCTACACACAAGTCTGTTTAAGTTTATCTTTAAGAAAACATGACCTCCTGTGCTCACCCATTGCTGTAATGACTCTTTGCCTACAGGATGGGCTTCAGTTAACTAACATGATCACAAAACCTGTTTTAGTATTTTGCTACTTCTTTGTTAGTTACTTCAAATTGTGATTGAACAAATAATCGATTTTGCATTTCAACAACTTGGTGTCATTTGACTTAATTGGCACAAATTAAATCCATTTACCTGCAACTTGTTGTATAGTACAGATATAATGAACCCACATACATCATCACATTTATATGCACAGATCAGACACACATCTCGTGTGTGAGTGTGTGTGTGCGTGTGCGTGCGTGTGTGTGTGTGTGTGTGACATCTTATTGTCACTGAAGCCCCAAATGTTCCCGATCTCGCTGGCATGAAAGCGTTCTTCCATGGTCTCGTTCCTTTCTCAGGATCCAACAAAAAAGGCGTTATTGTGGCCTTGTTCTTATCAAAGCAATTTCTGCCCAACAGATGCGTCGGCAGATGTGTCGTTTCATAACCACACCCAAATTTCAAGACCGGACCGGTCTCTGGCTCGCCTGGACCCCTCACGAAGGTCACCCCAGGGTGCCCGGTGTGTGCGTCATGCTCCTCCCCCACCGCCCGTTGAACGCGTAGACTTATGATGGCACCAGTAATGCCACCAATCACGCTCGGCGTTTCTGTGGTGATGAGGTTCGATGACTCGTCGGCCTTGCCCACGGCGTTTGCGGGCATGGCTCTGATGATGAACGGTGAGGCGTAGACAGCCTCCAGTTCCTCTGGAAGGTTGCTTACCTGTTCCGCTCCTATTGACAGCTCTGCTGCTGCCTGTCCTGTGTCGTTCACAGGTGCGACGTCTGCCGCTCGTTGGTCTCCCACTTCGATGTTTGGCGAAACCTCCTCTGTCGAAGGTTGCGGAACTGTCGCGTGGTTCTCCACCTCGAGGTCCTCCTCTGCTGAAGGCTGTGGGACCTCCGCGTGGTTCTCCTTGGTTCCCTCAGCTTTGCCATCCGGACTGAGGGTTGGTGTAGAGGGCTCTGGCCGCCCTGCATGGTTACTGCAGGAAGCACCAGGCTGCGCCTCCGTTGTGACAGGCTCTATCTGCTCCCAGCCTGGATGGCTGGTAGCCCTGTCTCTTCGCCCCTCTGGGGCTGTCCCTGTCCCCGCTGGCACCGCGTCCGCTCCGCCCGTTTCTGCGCTGGCGAAGGGGTCCGTGATGTCACATCTCGTGACGCCTGGTGCTGCTTCTGCGGGCTTGAGTACGGCCTCCTCTGATGTGGGCTGTTCTCCTCTCCCCTCTGGGGCTCCGTTCCTGCTCTCTGCAGGAAACTCACAGAGGCCTATCTGGTGGCACCCTGCTGTGTTTACGACACCTCTGGTGTCCCTATCTTGTATTTGACAGATAGCTTGCATGATTGCTTCAAAACTAAACTGGGAGTATTTCTCCACACAAGTTCCTAACTCATGTCTCTCTTTGTCAGCAAGCACTAACCTGCCCACTTTTCCCAAAGCTCTGGTATAACATGTGGACATGTCCATCACATCTCTCATAGCAAATTTCAGCTTAATAAGCTCTTCAGGTATTTCGCAGACTGCGCCCACTTTAATGGACAATTCCAAGCTAAATGCTAAATTATAGAAAATAGCTTTGGTTACAGAGCTGCCATCCTGCAGCTCCTTTAAGGAAGCCATTTTCCACCCCCTCTGTTCCCTCCCCCTAACAAACATTATGTAAGTAAGTAAGTGAGGCAGGGTTAGTGGTTAATTGACTTCACACTCATTCATTCACAAAGTAAATGGTTAGTTTTCGCCCAGCTTTAATTAGCGGACTTCTGACACAGTCACTGTGCCTATTTTACCGGGCGCGATTTCACGATTCGATTTCACGATTTCGGGACACGGTCTTTTATTGCCCTTTGACCTCAGTCACAGAGCAATAAGCATGCAACTCAATCTAGTCAAGTCCCTCGTCTCGTTGCGGATAGTTATGGTAACACTCTCTATGTTATTCTGTCCATAACCATTTGTACTCAGAGAAGCCCATACTCCCCTGTCAATACCAAATAAACCAAATAAACCTTATTTTTAGTAGTCACTACTAGATTTATATTGGCCGCGGGCGGTCAAACTCTATAGCCTAATGGAAACCTGTCACAGGTTTTGCTAGATGCGTCACGCAACAGTTATTATAGACACGCCCTTTCTTTAATGCGCACTTTCAAAGCACGCTTGCAGCGTTAAACATTATTGATTGTAATACAATTACATCACCTTTAACGCTGAGTTTAAAACTCTATTCTGTTCTAAACATTTATCATTAAACCAGTCCCCCTGTCACTTTAGTGACTGACAGACTGGTCCAACGGATTTCCCCTGCACTGTCTCAGCACATTGGGACATTTGCATGACAGTGAGAATGAGGAATCTACCCCCCCCCCCCCTCACATGCTCTAAACTGCTGTTTCTTGGTGCTGGCACAGCACACAGCAGGAAAATACTTTTATTGTGTTTAGTATAAAAGCACCTCTCTTGGTTTAAACGACCGGTGTCTTAACCGGTCTCAATTAAAACTTTATGTTTGGTTACAAATAGTCTTAATAATCAGTTTCCTAAACTGACCGTCGATTAGAACTCTGCCCTATCGATCAATGACCACCAAACTATTTGTTAAACCCGCAGTCACTTCTGTGGCTCACGGTTTTAACAGTTGCCTTCACGTGGACCCATACCCACATGAAAACAATTTAACGGTGTCGCATTTATTTAGTAGCACAAATCAAACGGAATGCCGTCACGGCACTGACCTATAGTTTGATTTAGTGGATACTAAAACTGCGGCGTCTAATACACGTGTGCTGTCGAATAGGCCTCTGTGAGGAAACTCACAGAGGCCTATCTGGTGGCACCCTGCTGTGTTTACGACACCTCTGGTGTCCCTATCTTGTATTTGACAGATAGCTTGCATGATTGCTTCAAAACTAAACTGGGAGTATTTCTCCACACAAGTTCCTAACTCATGTCTCTCTTTGTCAGCAAGCACTAAGCTGCCCACTTTTCTCAAAGCTCTGGTATAACATGTGGACATGTCCATCACATCTCTCATAGCAAATTTCAGCTTAATAAGCTCTTCAGGTATTTCGCAGACTGCGCCCACTTTAATGGACAATTCCAAGCTAAATGCTAAATTATAGAAAATAGCTTTGGTTACAGAGCTGCCATCCTGCAGCTCCTTTAAGGAAGCCATTTTCCACCCCCTCTGTTCCCTCCCCCTAACAAACAGTATGTAAGTAAATAAGTGAGGCAGGGTTAGTGGTTAATTGACTTCACACTCATTCATTCACAAAGTAAATGGTTAGTTTTCGCCCAGCTTTAATTAGCGGACTTCTGACACAGTCACTGTGCCTATTTTACCGGGCGCGATTTCACGATTCGATTTCACGATTTCGGGACACGGTCTTTTATTGCCCTTTGACCTCAGTCACAGAGCAATAAGCATGCAACTCAATCTAGTCAAGTCCCTCGTCTCGTTGCGGATAGTTATGGTAACACTCTCTATGTTATTCTGTCTATAACCATTTGTACTCAGAGAAGCCCATACTCCCCTGTCAATACCAAATAAACCAAATAAACCTTATTTTTAGTAGTCACTACTAGATTTATATTGGCCGCGGGCGGTCAAACTCTATAGCCTAATGGAAACCTGTCACAGGTTTTGCTAGATGCGTCACGCAACAGTTATTATAGACACGCCATTTCTTTAATGCGCACTTTCAAAGCACGCTTGCAGCGTTAAACATTATTGATTGTAATACAATTACATCACCTTTAACGCTGAGTTTAAAACTCTATTCTGTTCTAAACATTTATCATTAAACCAGTCCCCCTGTCACTTTAGTGACTGACAGACTGGTCCAACGGATTTCCCCTGCACTGTCTCAGCACATTGGGACATTTGCATGACAGTGAGAATGAGGAATCTACCCCCCCCCCCTCACATGCTCTAAACTGCTGTTTCTTGGTGCTGGCACAGCACACAGCAGGAAAATACTTTATTGTGTTTAGTATAAAAGCACCTCTCTTGGTTTAAACGACCGGTGTCTTAACCGGTCTCAATTAAAACTTTATGTTTGGTTACAAATAGTCTTAATAATCAGTTTCCTAAACTGACCGTCGATTAGAACTCTGCCCTATCGATCAATGACCACCAAACTATTTGTTAAACCCGCAGTCACTTCTGTGGCTCACGGTTTTAACAGTTGCCTTCACGTGGACCCATACCCACATGAAAACAATTTAACGGTGTCGCATTTATTTAGTAGCACAAATCAAACGGAATGCCGTCACGGCACTGACCTATAGTTTGATTTAGTGGATACTAAAACTGCGGCGTCGAATACACATGTGCTGTCTTCCGCACACGGCTTAAATTTCAGTTGAATCAAGCCACACTAAACTCCACAATCAAACTGGGCGCCGTCTCTCGGCCACAATTCTGTCTGATTTAATCTTGTGGTTATTAGTGTGGTACGATTCAAATCTGTGTGCTGGTCCCAACACACGGTAATTTATCTTTGTTTTAAATTGTGGTCACTATAGTGACTATACACCGATCTACGCTGTTTATGGTTAAACAGCCCGGCAATGCTTTAAAACCGAATAAGTTCAAACCGTCGCAGTTGAACTATATTCTGAATTAAAACAACTTTAAATTGCAGATACTTTTAGTGACTGCCAATTTAAAGCCCTTTACAACGCGGTAGCAATTTAAACTGTAATATGTCAAACGGTTTCGGTTCAGACTATATTATATCTTAAATTGCCCGGGCGCGTATTGAGCTGTATGCTGATCCCAACGTACGGCACTTTCTTTATGTTTTAAACTAGGCACTTTAGTGGCTCTATGGTTTAAAACTGTTCGCACGGCGGCGAATTAACTTTCGCACGGCGGCGAATTACTTTAATTTGGTTTCAGTAGGCCTCGTAGTGGC
Organism: Electrona antarctica; assembly: GCF_951216825.1. Lineage (NCBI taxonomy): Eukaryota > Metazoa > Chordata > Actinopteri > Myctophiformes > Myctophidae > Electrona > Electrona antarctica. The sequence goes on from NC_136809.1 coordinate 39,770,352, forward strand.
CTTATTGAGCTAACTGCGCATTTTAGTAGCGCAGCACTTTAAAACCGAATATGTTTAACTGTATTCCGCTTTAAAGTATAAGTCGCTGCTTGCAGCGATTTAAAACTGTTCGGTTATTTGGCGATGTTATGCCGGGGCTCCGACCAGCCCTGCAGTAGGCAGATCATAGAGACTAATACGCACAGTTGTGAACTAAATGTTCCAATAATAGCTTATCTAGCATGAACTCAAACGTGCATTTTATAGGGTTTTTATTAATTCATATTAATCATAAACACTTACAACATACATTCACACGTTCTGTTCACACTTCCCCCAACGCAAGATGAATTCAGTACCCTGGAGCTCTGTCCTATTGGTCTGTGGTTCTACCCTGCTCTGCTGGTTAGGAATTCTAGCTGTTATTTAACACTCTAAGCTGACCAGAATCGGCCCTGTTCTCAGGCTTCCTTGATGGGTTTCAGACTTAGTTCAGAGTGTGTCACTAAATGACACTATGTGTGGTAGGTGTATCACACATTATGTGGTTTTAAATCTACATTAATTAATTAATTGCCATTAAACAATCGGGAGACAAGAAACACATATAACACTTGGTTACATCTAAACATCATATTACATTGATTATGAATAATGCACAATTATATATATAGCATTTATACATACCGCTGGCCTCTGCCTGCTACATGTATCACGTTCGTTGGTATTGGTGAATCTGGTCTAATATTGTGCTACAGAGAATAGTCAATGCAAGCCCTGACAAAAGTCACACCTCCATGCTAACACTGTAAGCCAATCAGAAGCCACTGAACTTCCTGCCTTTCTCTTCTGAGAGGCAGTTTGTGATGCAGTCAGCTTCCTGCCTGCACCGCTGACCTTAGCTGTTAGACTATCACATATTTATTATTTAGGCTTTTTACCAACCCAATATATGATTGGTTATTTGAACACATTAAACAATTGAAAAGGAATTAAAGATTAAAGTTACTTATTCCACATTGACATGTGCCCAGCCTAGTGAGTCTCTCCTCTGAGAAGGTGTCATAAATCCTCCCTTACAACAAGAAGAGGCCGTAAAACCCCCGAATCCACCGGTCTGTATGTAGAATGGAATGTGGGGACCTGAAGCTCTCCCACTCTAGAGAGCTGCATATATCTCCAATCAATCTGACCCAATATATAATTTCTCCCATTATGAGTACAAATCTCGCACACCCATAAATAACACGACAACTATACTCAAGCACATGCACACATATGATCACATGTTTTATAAAGAAGAAAATCTAAGTTGTTTGCCAGAGTGCTTTAATGGAGAATAACTGTTTAATTTTGAATATAGCAGCCCAAACCTGTGAGTTTGTTCACGGTGGTTAGAGGAGGTGGTTGTATCGAATAACAACTAGTTTATTAGGGCTAAAATGATTACAATAAAAGTTGGTATAGGCTAATGTATGGGAAAGGAATGGCAGTAATACAGCCGGTGGGACGGGACGGCCGCTAGCACTAGAAAATTACATTTTTGAGAATAATATTGTGAAGCACAATTATTTGACTGAAAAATCGTGATTATGGAAAAATGAGTATTAAACAAGCCTATACACAAGCATCTTCATAATTATTATTATTATTTTTTTTACACGTGTCGCTCATTGCGCACATGGAAAGTTTACAGGAGAGCAAAAAAGTTTGAGTTTTGACTCAGAAATTAGTCAAAACTCAAATCTTCAACTAGTCCACTTGCCAGAATGTGAACCCGGACATTTTGGAAACTGCCGGATGCTAACTTGCATGTGTTATTTATTTATTTTTTATTTAACCTTTATTTAATCAGTTAAAACACATTGAGACTGCGTCTCCAGTGGGAACTGGCCAAGAGGCAGAAATAAAATTACACTTCAATACTACATCGAACATGTCACATGATAGAACAGAAAATAAAACATCCATGATACACCTCAAAGTACCTATAAAATATATACAACAAATCACCAAAGTGCGATTCAGAATCATGAAAACCCTCTAGTTTGATATGTCACATGTATGCTACTTAAAGCATGATGGAATTTTGATTTGATCTCTTCAAACAGTGCCGGTTGGGACCTACCTGTAGGTGGCGCTGCAAGCGAGATCCATAGCGGCCGCCCCCGCACATGCACGCGTGCGCGATTTCTATACCCATCTGTCCTCGTGGAGGATTTAATACATTTTATTTTTAACCTACCATTTTTTTAGTTGGAGGACGCCTTATGCTTGCACTTCGCAGGCACAAGTAAAAGTCACACTGGATCGCCAGACGCACTTTAATTTAATTAATTAATTCGGCATCGGTATCATCATCCCATACGTCAATTATTATTAGTCCTTTTCCATCTGCAAACAACTCGAACGAAGTGAGCCGAGTTGTTTGCAGATGGTCATATATGGTGGCGTGACGTGTCTCACGAGGCGTGATGTCACGAGGTGTGAGGCGTGATGTCACGGTGACCATATATGGAGGCGTGGGGTGACTAACGGACGGGAGATGCAGGTTTTCATAGTAAATGCGGCCTACGGTCGGAAATTAAAAATCACCTTTTTTTGTCAAAATCTGTCATTTCCGTTTGCCGATCACACTTTTCACTGCAGACACTTATTTCTGCTTCATCTCCCCCCATTAGTGTTTATTTCTTTTTATTTAGTTATTCTCCCCCCTTAAGGTGATGAAAGCACAATTTAATGAGGCAACATTTAATGAGGACTTTGTGTCTGTTTAGTTTTTCTTAAATGTATCTCAGTTCCACATTCGGGGGCAATTATCTTCCATGCGCGCGCGCAAATAAGTGAAACTTTCAAGAGGGGAGGAGCAGCGGATGTTTGAGTTGTATAAGTGGTGAAGAGAGGGATGACAGAAGAGTAGAGAGATACGCTGACCTAATTTCAGTCGGTGAACAAAGAGTGTGTCAGAAGAACCTGGTGACATTTGGGGTTCTGTACACGAAGGACTCACAGCAGCTTTTATCTGCACACTTGCTGGAGAGAGGGAGCATGCACGTGTGCGCGTGCGCGCGTGTGTGTGTGTGTGTGTGTGTGTGTGTGTGTGTGTGTGCGCGCGTTTGTGCGTGTGTGTTTGCGCGTGCGTGTGCGTAAAGGTCAAGCATTGACATTGTTTGGTGAAGGCAGGCAGATGAAGGATGTAACCTTCAATGACCCACAAGAGAGGACGGATGGATGGATGAATATAATGAAATATACATCTATTATACATTTGAAAAGGTGTACCCAAAAGGTGTACCCAAACCAGGAAAAGGGAGCCAAAGTCACCAGCTACTACGTCACTGACACGCTGCAACACGCTGCAACACACACTGCAACAACACACTAAAGACGTCACAGACTTACCCTCCGCGTCGATCCACGGCTATCTCCTCATGTCGCGCCGCACGCCCACACTCAACACCACCCGCGGAAAAATTGTCATTGCACTGCCACTAAAGCCGGCTCCCGTCCAGACTCACAAACAATATCAATATCAATAATAAACACAAACACGCCACTAGCACCGACACCCCCGCACTCACACACGGGCCACGGAACACTGTTGCCAGGTCTATGCAAACAAGCCCAGAAAACAACACGCTCCTCACACACACTACAACACGCTTAAAACTCGCGGACCTGGCAACACTGCATCCTTTTTTCCCATTGGCTACTGTTGCTAATTTATTGCCACGTCTATGAAAACAAGCACAGAAAAAATGCCATTCAACACGCTACTTACACACACTACCACTCGCTTACAATACGCGGACCTGGCAAAGGACCTGGCAACACTACATTCCCTCTCCCATTTGCTCAAAGCCCACCACGTGACCCACGACAGCTTTTGTTACGTATTTCACATCCGGTTGCACCACCGGACGTTACACGCTACACACACACACCTACCGCGAGCGCACACACACACCGCACACACACTCACACAGACTGATTCTAACTTGGATGGAGAGCGGCGCGATTGCGCACACATACACACACCGCACACACACTCACACAGACTGATTCTTATGGAACCGGCGCGATTACATACACAGTTTAATTCATGAAAAGACGACAATTGCGCGCGGGACGGACTCTCGCATTGCATTGCATTGCGTCTCGGTGTCCCCCTCGACCACGACACCCTTCTTCACAGCAGTTTCACTACTCACTTGGACACGACGACTACGGCTCTTTCCACCATTACAGGTAACTAACTACAACTTCAGGGTGCGTGCGCGTGTGTGTGTATTGTGTGTGCTTGCTACGTGTGTCAATACTGAAAAACAGCTGCTAATGCTATTATTAATAGCATAACAACTACATAAACAGCTGCTAATGCTATTATTAATAGCATCATAACCATAGATATATATATAAACTCTAGATAGCTCACCCGCGCTGTTGGCCAATGGAGAGCGACGTCGTTACGTGGCGGCCATCTTACCTCGGCCCACATAACATTGTGTCTATGATGTACTCTTAAATGACCATAACTTGCTCAATTTACAACCGATTTTCAAACGGTTTGGTTTGTTATAAACCTCAGACGTCCGCATACTTATATGCTTTTATACGACGTTCAAAAAAAACAAAAACAAAAACAGATAAGCTTCCTGAATCATAGCCACGTTATGATTCTGTTGATGCATCAACAGCATCAACAGCTGATAATGCCATGTCTCATGTACAACAGCTATTGCCACACAATTCTCCATTTATGTTGGCAATGCTGAAAATAACGCCTGCTAACAATACAGGCTGCTAACAATTGGGCTGTTGCCAATTACGCTCTTACAAATAGCATCATGACAATAACAATATTAATAATAACACTAGCATCATTACAAGCATAATAACACGCCGCCATGTCTCATGTACAACAGCTATTGCCACCCAATTCTGTATTCATGTTGTCAATGCTGAAAATGAGGGCTGCTAACAATTCCGCTGTTGCCAAAAACGCCATTATTAGCCTCATACCATAACTATAATTTCATAATTTGTCGTCAATGCAGAAAACACTTCTTTCAACCACTTCAGCTACATACAAAGCCATGCCGAAGAAACGCACATCATCCCTTGGATACCGAACGGCAAACGCCACCCAAATACGCTTGCACACAGCTGCCAGACAACACCACGCACCATCCGCACAATGTACAGCACCATCCGCACAAGGTACATGTGCTCTAACAACCTTCCAATCATAGCCTGGTTAATAAACCAGACCGAATCAGCCGTTGGCAAAAAAAAATTGCCTACCAGCGGATTACGGTCTGGCGAGGCTCAGTAGCACGCCTCTTTCCTACAACCGAGAACAGGTCGGACCAATCGGGACACGGAATGCAATATGGGCGGGCTTTGGTACAGTGACGTTCAATGCTTGAGACCTTTGACTGACAGTAGCTCTGACCAATTGCGTCAAAGAGGAACCCGCCCCCCGGGAAATGAAATCCAAGTGGAGCCAGCCCAGACTAATATACCGCGACAGTGTTGTGTGATATTAGTCTGGCTTATTAGCCAGGCTAGTCCAATCACACTCCACAGAACAACGCAATGAGGATCCAAACTTCCACCACAACCCTGCTCGCGACACTCTATGTGGCCACACACACACCCGCTCATTGGAAGACACCCAGCCCACAGGTACCCAGTACACTGACACCTTTCTATTTACTGTGTGGCGGCAGGGACCCATCACACAGCACCATGTCATAGCAGCACAACTTATTATGTTGACAACCGCTGATGATGATTGTCTCACTTCACAGCAGAACGCCTTGATGACGCGACTACACCACGACTGCTCCACACCCCTACTTTGCACCTGCATGACACCAGAGGTAATGCATTCACATATGTTGCACTCAAATTTACCCGTACTGCATTGTGTCCACTACACTCACATACTGTGCAAAACATCCATCGCCAACAGCTACACGCAAATGCATGCATCAAGCAGCTGAACTACTACATGGACCCTCCCACGCCACTCACACGCCAACAGCCCCAACACAACGCTTGGTTCCAGCAGCTGCAGCACAACATGTACCAGGTAAACTTGCTCAAAACTACACTTTGCACAGCACATTGCACAATGCAATACACTGCTGTTTCTTTCTCCACAGATACTGCAGTATCTTCATCACATAACCTACATTAATTGTGTACACTACACTCACACCCTGTGCTCTACATGACTCATACTATCTCTCTACACATCACTTCACAGCTCAACACCAGGGCAGCACTCCTCCACAAATGGCCAACACACCTTCATTGGACGTGGCTGAGGCCAGAGGTACTGACTTCTGTTATTCAGATAACCTTACTGCTTGGTACCGAGCATCCTGACACACTGTATAGAGACATCTATCTACATATCTCTGCATAACATGTCGATAACATTTTGTACCTCTGTGTCTACACACCCTACTGACATCCATACCCAGGTCAGCGCAGGCGGGAGCAAACACGTGACAGAGTGAGACGGACCAGAGGTAAGGCCTCAGATATGTTGCCCTCTGCCTCAATGCATTACGCATATGTGTGTATGTTATACCTACATGTACTGAAGATATAGTCACATACACTCCCATCTTCATTTCTCAGCTCAGCATAACCTGGACAAACAGCAGCACATGATGGCTACAACACAGCCAATGGCCACAGCAGAAACCACAGGTAACCAACGCACTACACTCACATCTACACTTTCACCTCAATAACTCTAATACAACTATCACATTGTCCCACTACACATACACCCTGGAGAACTACCAAGACAGAATGTGGTTCAACGTGGAATACCTCAACACCATCTGCCCCAATGGATTTCCCAGGCACCTCATCACCCTCAAGCCAGGAATGCCCTTGATGCTACTGCGCAACATCAGCCCCAAAGACGGACTCTGCAATGGCACCAAACTGTTTTTCCTGAGAACCCTCAACAACAAACTGCTGCTGTGCAAACTTGCAGCCACACAAAAGGAAGTCCTGATCCCTCGAATCAAGTTCATTCCTGATCCTAGACATTCCTACTTTGAGTGGGCCAGACGACAGTTTCCAGTCCGCACCGCTTTTGCCACCACCATCAATAAATCCCAAGGCCAGACACTTACAAGAGTGGGGGTCTGGCTTTCGTCCCCTGTCTTCAGTCACGGACAGCTTTATGTTGCCAGCTCAAGGACAGGTAACCCAGAAGCTCTCACCTATGCCATAAAGCAGAAAGGACAGCCGGAACATCATACTGCCAATGTGGTTTTTCGAGACTTGCTTCGCGCTGTTCTTCCTGGCCCTACAATCCCCATTGAGGTAAGGCTGTTGCATTGCTACATGTCATTTCTACATATGTCATTTCTGAATAATACATAACTGCTGCTAACACGGATTAACACTTTCCAGAAATATCACTACCTTTCACATGATCTGTGGTGGACATGTCACATTGTGTGGTTGATTCATCCCTTATCTGTGTCTCCTTTTCTGCAGGCTCAACCATGACAATCTCTGGAACCAGAAACACAAACACCCCTTCCACATCACCCCACTCCTCCACGCCCTCCTCTGGATCAGCTGCCAAATACAATTGTTCCTTTGCTAAGTTGGCCTTTCCACGACAACTGCGTCTTCCCCAAACCATCCCCATCAACGTAAGGCTGTTGCATTCTTACAAGTCTCATTGTTGATTAGTCTACATAACTGATAATCAAACATAGACATAGCATTGTCATTCCATTCACAACATACCTGGTGGAGATGTCTCAATGTATACTTTATCCCTACCTTCTCTGTTTCCCCAATTCTGCAGCCTCTGCAATGTATAGGCTGTTGCATTCTCACAAATCCCATTTCTGATTGAACTACATCACTGAAGATGATGATGATCCCATTCTGCAGGCTCTACTGGCCAAATCTGTGCAACCTCATGGCACTGCAGCTTCTTTTACTACACATTCACTGTTAACATTAACATTCTTTCCTAAAAAAACACTCAGACTCCATTAAAAATACACTGAGAACTACATGTTGTGACTTTGTCTACCTTTGCTCTCACAATTTCCTTCCTCTGATTTGCGACGTGCAGGGAGCTAGGATGAGCGGGCCAAAGGCCCGCGAAATTCTAGTATACATACATGCCATTTGTATATGGATATTAATAGTAGCTGTTCTCAGACAGATTGCCAGATTTATGAGGAGAGGAGGTGACCTGGGCGTACGAAGAGGAATTATGCAGAGAGAGAGAGAGAGAGAGAGAGAGAGAGAGAGAGAGAGATACCATCTGAAAGATTGGAAGAGTCCAGTATGGAGGTCACTGGTTCAACACTGCAGCCTCTCCTAAATTATTATTTTCCTGGACGCACTGAGCAGTCGCGTTTTGCCACCATATACATGTATACAGGCTATGTGTGTGTGTGTGTGTGTGTGTGTGTGTGTGTGTGTGTGTGTGTGTGTGTGTGTGTGTGTGTGCGTTTGCGTGCTTGCATGCGTGCATGTGAGTGTGTGTGTGTGTGTGTGTGTGTGTGTGTGTGTGTGTGTGTGTGTGTGTGTGTGTGTGTGTGTGCGTGTGCATGCGTGTGTGTAGCTTGTCATACTTCATGACAGCAGGATATGATTCTTTGTTCTTTCCTTCCTCAGATTAAAACAAAATAATTAATAAAGAGTCAAGAGAGAGTGGGAGTCAATTACCAGCTTTTCCTGTTCTCTTCAAAGCAGAGATCAAAGCTGCTCCTCTCCTCTCCTCTCCTCTCCTCTCCTCTCCTCTCCTCTCCTCTCCTCTCCTCTCCTCTACAGGCCATCCGCTCACATGCACGGAGCGTCGGAGCAAGGCGCACACACACACACACACCTGGGTGTGAGGCAATGTGGCTCCTAGGGCAAAATAATCAAAGTGCGCCCCTCCCATGTGGACACAGGATAAAACGAGTCATACTACGAGTCATATACTACTCAACATGTAGAATTTGGTTAAAACGATGATTCTGATTGCTTTTTGTCTTGTCTTTTTTCTCATGCCACACAGCTGGCTTGCTTCCGACATTCTGTGGTCAGTTCGAGGCAAACATCCCTCCCAGCACCTGGCAGAAATGGATCGGTGATCACTGCAGGATGAGAGAGTTACGTGTGGAGGGTGCTGACAGGGGCCAACATCAGGAGAGAGTTACGTGTGGAGGGTGCTGACAGGGTGCTGACAGGGTGCTAACAGGGGCGAACATCAGGAAAGCAGCCGGTCCAGAAGGGATGACCTGCTCTGATGTGCTGGCACTTGTGTTCACAATGATATTCAACCTCTCACTTGTTTGGTCCGTGCATCCCCGGGGAGGGGGGCGGGCCGGGGGTCGCGAGACATGGCCAAAGCATTTCCGGGGGTCCCCAGCTAAAAAACGTTGAGAACCCCTGGCCTAGGGTATGTATACTGTAGGTACCCTCACAAAAAAGCATTGGATTTGAGATGATAGATCTCAAATCCCCCATCCCCCATCCTCTCTCTATCCCACTTCTCTCCCCTCTCCCCTAACGAGGTCCTTCTCCTTGTTACCTCTAGTCGCCCCACCTCATGCTCTCTGGACCCGGTCCCATCCACTCTGTTGCAGTCTATTGCACCTGAACTTCTTCCCTTCTTAACCCACCTTATTAACACCTCTCTGACATCTGGCTACTTTCCCTCTACTTTCAAGACTGCCAGAGTCACCCCCCTCCTGAAGAAACCGACACTTGACCCCTCTGAGATCAAGAACTACAGACCGGTTTCCCTTCTATCCTTCCTATCTAAAACTCTTGAACGTGCTGTCTTTAAACAACTGTCCTCCTATCTCCACCAGAACAACCTCCTGGACTCCAACCAGTCTGGGTTCAAAGTGGGTCACTCGACAGAGACTGCCCTGCTGGCAGTGACGGAGTCGCTCCATGCCGCTAGAGCGAACTCTCTCTCCTCCGTCCTGATACTCCTGGACCTGTCTGCAGCGTTCGACACGGTGAACCATCAGATCCTCCTCTCCACCCTCGAGGGGATGGGTGTCTCAGGCTCTGCACTCTCCCTGTTTGCATCCTACCTGACGGGTCGCTCCTACCAGGTGATGCTGAGAGGGTCTGTGTCAGAACCACACAGGCTCACAACTGGGGTTCCCCAAGGCTCGGTTCTGGGTCCTCTTCTTTTCTCTCTCTACACTACATCTCTGGGTGCTGTCATCCACTCCCATGGCTTTTCCTACCACTGCTATGCCGATGACACCCAGCTGATCCTCTCATTCCCCCCCTCTGATACCCAAGTGGAGGCACGCATTGCTGCTTGTCTGGCTGACATCTCGGCGTGGATGTCGACAAACCACCTGAAGCTCAACCTGGACAAGACCGAGCTGATGTTCCTCCCGGGGAAGGGCTGTCCGCACCGAGACATGGCCATCACCATTGATAATGCTGTGGTGACCTCAACTCGGACTGCGAAAAATCTGGGTGTGACCCTGGACGATCAACTGACGTTCTCGGCAAACATCGCATCAGTGACAAGGTCCTGCAGATTCCTCCTCTACAACATCAGGAGGATTCGCCCCTTCCTCACGGAGAAGGCAGCCCAGGTGCTCATCCAGGCTCTCGTCATCTCCCGCCTGGACTACGGCAACTCCCTCCTTGCTGGTGCTCCGGCATCTGCCATCAGACCTCTGGAGCTTGTTCAGAAAGCTGCGGCTCGTCTGGTGTTCAACCGCCCCAAGTTCTCCCACACAACCATCCTTCTCCGTTCTCTACACTGGCTCCCCGTAGCGGCCCGCATCCAGTTCAAAACCCTGGTGTTAGCCTATAGGGCAGTGAAAGGAACAGCTCCTTCCTACCTCCGGGCTATGGTCGATGCCTACACCCCTGCCCGACCACTTCGGTCTGCCACCTCGGGGCGACTGATTGCCTCGTCACTCAAGGGTCCTTCTGGCCGATCCACACGGTCACGACTCTTTTCTGTTCTGGCCCCACAGTGGTGGAATGAACTCCCCACTGATGTTAGGACAGCAGAGTCACTGCCCATATTTCGCCGCAGGTTGAAAACCCACCTCTTCAGGAAACACTACCCTTCCTCTCTGCCTGACCTACTTGTTGTTAACTAGTTGTACGAACGCTTGTTTTCTATTGTTGTATTGTTTATTGGATCTTGTTTAGTCGATACACTTAATTGTTTTAGCTCATGCTCATTTGATTTAGCTATTTTGTCTCATCTGGTTAAGGAAATAGGTAGCTGATATATTGCACTTTTACCTTAGCGCTAGGTATACTCTTGGTTGCTTGTTTTTGCAGAAAATGCACTAAAGACTTCTGGTGATTAGTAGTTTTTGTTCCCTACCTATGTTGAATACACTTATTGTAAGTCGCTTTGGATAAAAGCGTCTGCTAAATGACTGTAATGTAATGTAATGTAATGTAATGTTAATTGCCAGACCAGCTTAGTGGCCACTCTCAGGACCTGCGAGTCCTTAGGAAGGTGTTGCATTCAGCTGAGTGAGCATCGAGTCCTTAGGAAGGTGTTGCATTCAGCTGAGTGAGCATCGAGTCCTTAGGAAGGTGTTGCATTCAGCTGAGTGAGCATCGAGTCCTTATAGGAAGGTGTTGGAATTCAGCTGAGTGAGCATCGAGTCCTTAGGAAGGTGTTGCATTCAGCTGAGTAAGCATCGAGTCCTTAGGAAGGTGTTGCATTCAGCTGAGTGAGCATCGAGTCCTTAGGAAGGTGTTGCATTCAGCTGAGTGAGCATCGAGTCCTTAGGAAGGTGTTGCATTCAGCTGAGTGAGCATCGGGTCCTTGCATTCAGCTGAGTGAGAGTCCTTAGGAAGGTGTTACATTCAGCTGAGTGAGAGTCCTTAGGAAGGTGTTGCATTCAGCTGAGTGAGAGTCCTTAGGAAGGTGTTGCATTCAGCTGAGTGAGAGTCCTTAGGAAGGTGTTGCATTCAGCTGAGTGAGAGTCCTTAGGAAGGTGTTGCATTCAGCTGAGTGAGAGTCCTTAGGAAGGTGTTGCATTCGGCTGAGTGAGAGTCCTTAGGAAGGTGTTGCATTCAGCTGAGTGAGCATCGAGTCCTTAGGAAGGTGTTGCATTCAGCTGAGTGAGCATCGAGTCCTTATAGAAGGTGTTGCATTCAGCTGAGTGAGCATCGAGTCCTTAGGAAGGTGTTGCATTCAGCTGAGTGAGCATCGAGTCATTAGGAAGGCGTTGCATTCAGCTGAATGAGCATCGAGTCCTTAGGAAGGTGTTGCATTCAGCTGAGTGAGCATCGAGTCCTTAGGAAGGTGTTGCATTCAGCTGAGTGAGCATCGAGTCCTTAGGAAGGTGTTGCATTCAGCTGAGTGAGCATACCATAGGAAGCCCCCTGACGCTGCCAGATGCCTGTGGGGGGATAAAATACTCATGGAAGACAAGCATGGAAAGTGCTTGAAGTGTCTCTCAAAGCCCCAGGGCTCTATAGGCTCGGAAAAAGCTTCTATCCGGCAGCTGTTAGAGCCAAAAATAGGGACATGGAGAAGAGTCAAAAAGAGAAAAAAAAATCAGCGTGTCCTGAGGCTTTGTGGGTAATGATTCATTATTTATTTTTGTCCCTTGTAAACATGATTTTTAGCTCTCTGGCTGCTTAGCCAACCGGCGAGGATAGTTATTGGTGTGTTGTAATTCTGCTGCCACACACCTACAGTACACCCAGAGTGGGGGTTTATGGCGCTCATGTTTACCTCAACACATTGTCAGTGTTTCATTTGTTTTCCTTTCTGAAGCCCTTTCGCCATCACATAGCCTACTGTACATGCAGGGTGACAGTGATGCACCTCTGTGCTGAGAGGGAACAACTGCTCTGTCATCATTCATTCCATGCCTCATTGACACATCAACTGATGGATGTAATAAGTTGTAATTACCCTGTCACTCTACTTAATCCTCTTTGCGGAACTTTGAATTTGTATCATGTCTATTATGCATCCAAACAATAAATTGTTTAAAATCTTTTTTTTGTCTTGTCCTCGACAAATGTTGGGCACATACAGTACATATTTAATTTGAGGTTTGACACTATTGTAATTAATTTTCCATGAAGAATAAGCCATTCTAATAACATATACAAAAGGTTTGAGGCTGTTTTAACTTAAATCTGCTGTATGAACTGTGAGCTGTTCAGTCTTCTGGATCTCTGCTCTTCTCCTCTCACAACATGTTTTATTCACTGTTTTTTGGCCTATGCTGCCATCCTTACCCTTAATGCTCTTGCATGCCTTCCAGTCTATATAATTAGTGGCGATTATGCCGGCATCCATATTGATATGGAGGCAGCGCAGGCAGAGGGGAGAGGGTTTGTGTCGCCTCATTGGTGGATGTTCTTATTAAGAGTTAAGAAGAATGAGACGTGCCTCTGTGTGGCAGAGGTCCTGGGCTGGCTAGTGGCTCAGTCCAGTCCCACAGTCCAGCCTGTCAGCATTGCCTCCAACTTGGAAGGAATCATCAATGCGACTGCAGCACTCACCATCTGGAGTATGCACGCACGCACGCACGCACGCACGCACGCACACACAGACAGACAGACAAATAAACAAACTCTATTCGATATTGCTTGTGTTAAATAGACACTAATGCATCCATAGATGTCCACTCCCATTAACCCATAGCCACCAAACGGACGGTTGGATATTGGGGCAGCGGGCTGCTTTAGTGGTCAGGTAATCATACTGATTGGCCAGGTGGAGGATGATTGATTAGCTGGTCAGCCTATTGATTGGCTGATTTTGTGTGTCCGCCCTGTTTCACGTTAAATTGGGTGAAATTAGTTTAAAGTTGGCCTCGACGTGCCAGGTCCTCTGTGGATCAGTGAGTGTAATTTAAAGTGGACAATGTCATTATTGAAACAAATGGCTCTGTTCAGCCGGGTCACGTCACCTTGCATGTTCTATAGCGTGTGAAAACGTGTACGTCACCAAGAGGAGGGCGGCGTCTGAAAAGCTAGGGACGGCCCTCTCGTGGGCATTCAATTCTAGCCCACATCACTCAGAATAGAGTGACGGTGGTATGTTTTTGTAAATATTGAGCTCGTTCTTGGCGACAACATAGTGAACAAACACCAGGATGGATAGAAAGAACGTCGGGCCCAAATACATTACAAGGACAAGGAAAATGTTGTGAACAAACACGGCTGTGCTTAGATACTTTGTTGAACGTTATGTCTCTGCGCCTGTGCGCCGATCCAAGCCATTCTACGTCTTTTTGTAAACTCGTCAATCTGGGTTCCTTGATGCCGTCTCCATGCTGGAAAGCTGAACATCTAATTCCGTTTTCTGGCTCATTTCCTCGACGTGACCTGCTGTGGCACTTATTTACTGAGCAAGTCTGCACCATTGTGAGACCAGTTTAAAAAAAGAACGTATACAAGCACACGGATAGTCGCTCAATGTAAACAAACCAGCCAGCAAGTATGGCGGCCGCTACCACGTGACACATATGTTGACGCCCCCCTCCAGGAGATTTTGGTACACCCTATAGGAACATAACTACTGGTAACATCCATGATTGGTCTTATGGAAAATATAATATGCAGTCAGGGTGTTTACAATGTATTGATGAAGATTTGCGCAGAGAGAACAGCATTACAGATTAGTATAGCCAAGCCTCCTGGCCTGACCAACAGCCCAACGGGGCACCTGACCCCTGAGCCCCAATCTCAGACAGTTCTTTAGTCCACTCTAACAGAGATGATAGTCTAAATGGTCTTATACATATATGTGCTAAATATAAGGGCAATAGTTACAAGTACAGATTATAACTAGAAAAAGTGCCCCTCCGGGGACAGTTCTCCACCAGGGCAGGTCAGGTTGAGGCCACCTGTTGGTGGCGCTATAACAGGCCAATGTGAAAAGGGTGGGATATAGGTTGGGATATATTCCTCAGCCTATAGGAAAGTGTGTGAAATATTTCACGTAAATTGCACACTGCGTTCATGATTTGAGGCTTTTTGTTCAGAACGGGCCAATCCTGCAAACTTTGAAAGTCAATGTTAGTCAATTAGGATGGAATATGACATTTCGGACACTGACTATAGAGATAGTGTGTAACAATTTGCGGGATTTCTGGACAGAATCTGGAGGAGTAATATCAAAAAAAGTCGGCCTCCTGGTAGCGCTACTACAGGCCGTTCTGGAAAATGGGGCAGAGGTTCATCGTTGGCACCCAGGGAGTGGGTGTGCACAATTTGGCATCGACCGGGTTAACGGTGCTGGAGATTAGCTGGTAACAGACGGACTCACACACACACGGACGGACGGACAGACGGAGTGCAAAACATACTCTCTCCTCATGCCTTCGGCCATGGTGGAGACAATTATGCTGACGATACAAAGATAGAAGTCGCAGTCCATGGGGGTCAAGTCAACTGTTGGATTTGACAGCATGTAGTCCAATATAATGAGTTACATTGGTGTGAAAAGTGGCTGTGAATGAGATTGAATGGAAAGCTGCCAAGTGCACAATAGATATATTTGGCCATCTATAAATTGAGCCATCACAATGGGTTTCTAGTAATGATAGGTCTCTAGTGGGGAACATACCATACTGACAACTTGACAAGGGGAATCACACTCTCTACACACACCATTAGTGGTGCATTCTCTAAAATATATGTTATAATAACTAATATATGGGTCAGGGTTAGTATGGTGTGTGTGTGTGTGTGTATGTGTGACACTGTGTGTGTGTGTGTGTGTGTGTGTGTGTGTGTGTGTGTGTGTGTGTGTGTGTGTGTGTGTGTGTGTGTGTGTGTGTGCGTGCGTGCGTGCGTGCGTGCGTGCGTGCGTGCGTGCGTGCGTGCGTGCTTGCGTGCGTGCGTGCGTGCTGTAGTGGGAGAGAATACTACACTGGCTTCCACCTGTTGATTGCCTGTCAAGATGACCTATTCTTACCCAAGACCCATGTTTGACCATGTCCACTGACCACTGACCACACCTCAAATGTATTTGTGTTTCCTCATTGTGTATAAGAGAGACTCATTTCTACAGCTAGGGAGGCTGGCATCCGTGCACCTCCCTGGACTGGTACAGACCATGTTCCTTGTAATAAACGTGACATTGGTTCAGTCCACTCTCTACCTCGATTATTTCTTAAAGTCTCTGTTATGAGTATTAATAATCGACCACAATTATGGCGCTGCGAGCAGGGTGTTTCTACTGTCCGTCAGCATTCTCTTTTTCAGATGATAGCGCTGTGCATATGGATCTGAGATGCTGGTCCGACAGGGACAACACCTAAACGAACTTTGGGGTAAGAGTGTTTTGACTCAATGTACAACATTTTGTATTTTGAGGCTGTGTCGTTAGATATACAGCCGTACAAAGTACTAGAATTCTTATAATTAGAGTGGTAACAGTCCCTCATCAATATTTAAAAGTTTATGGTAATATTCCGAGTGGTAACATTCCCTCATCGTATTTAAAAGTTGATGGTAATATTCCGAGTGGTAACATTCCCTCATCGTATTTAAAAGTTGATGGTAATATTCCGAGTGGTAACATTCCCTCATCGTATTTAAAAGTTTATGGTAATATTCCGAGTGGTAACAGTCCCTCATCATAGCATAGGAAATCATACAGACAGCGTCCACCGTTATTTTCTTTCTTTTCTCTCCTGGTGGGACCAAACAGCCCACAGGGAAGATTAAAAGAGAATGGTGAAACAGCAAATTGTATATGAGATTAATTCATAGGTTCTGGTAACGCGTAAGACTCGAGCAGCAGGTATGAATGTGGAATGTGGAATGTGGAATGTGGAATATGGAATATGGAATATGGAAGTGTGTGGACACGTACGTGTGGATGAACGGAAAATACTATTTTTGTAAAAAGTCAAATGGTGATTTCCTAGTATAAATGTGGCATTGTGAACAAGTAAGTATGAAGAATGTCGTCCTGGTATTTCAGTTAAGTGTCACCACCCATGGTTAGTAGGACAGCAGTTAGCAGTTGTCAGAGGCAGACTCAGGCAGACAGACAGTCTCAGAAAATAGCAGGTCTACCGGTACGCACATCCCAGTAAGTGCTGTCTTGTTGGCAGTATAGCAGGCTAGATAGTAGTAATGGTTAATAGTAGGGTTGTTTTAGGGTCCGAGTATTCAAAGTAATTAACAAACAGTAACGTGGTTAGCTGATCATCATGGTCATATATATTATCTTATTACGTCTTATTATAAATGTAATGACAATATAACAATTTCCCAGAGTCACGGCAAGTTGAGTGTAATTGTGCTTTGTCACTTTCTATATTTGGACTAAATAGATAGGCAAAATTATACTCAAAGCATGAAATGTATAGGTAATAAGTAACTCCTCACAATAGGTAATGTTTGTAACTGTCATCGTATTTTTACCCAGTCAAGACAGGAACCCCTGTTTGTGTTTTTCCTAGGAACCTTTCGTTTTTGTCGCTATACAGAATATATCACTATGGCATTTTTTGTGGAAAGATTAGAGAGGTCCTCAGGGAACTTAAGATCAGATTCAAGTAAGGGACATTTTTCAGGATAGGCAGTTCAGAAAGTAGCCCCGTTCTTCTCCCCCACCATTGACAGCAGCTGTTCTGAGTGGACACACTTGTGACGGGTCGAGCTGGGAAGTCTGGTGAGTGTAAATAAGTCTATTATTACAGTATTATGAGTGATGGAGAAAGGTTCTAAAATGTGTTACTTATACATACACGATATAGGAATACTCTGTAACAAGTAAATGTCCAGAATTCAAATGTAGGCTTAATAGTAAATTAGTGTTAGCTGTGGCGGTATTTAAGAAACTCTGTCAATTTAGCAGAATGTCTCATTTTGAATTATAAAATAACTGTAAAATAAGCAGATCTACGAGCTCACAATGTGTTGTTCTTGTAAATTAGTTATTGGCAACATGGAAAAAATGTATATAGGGCTGGAGTGGTTAATGTATGATTTGTAATAACCATAATCTACACAGTAACCAGTAATTATAGTATTTAACTACATGTAGAGTATGATGGTCCCATCTAAATATACTGACGAGTCATCCATTAGGGAAGACATGGATTGTTGTGATGAATTGATCATATGGACAAGTGCAATTCCCTCATGAGAAAACTTGAATTACCTCATAGGAGCATTTGAGTAATAGTATTATATGGACTTGAAATAAGATGCAGAACTCTTGCAGCAGATGCAGGTATGTGATTCACCAGACATAGAAGTAGTACTGTGTTTTACGGAACCTGATTACTGTGGGACCATGTTGTGCACTACTTATCACATCGCACGGTGGCTAAGAGAGGTCGATACAAGCCACATGTACAGTCAGTAGACTGTTCCGCACTCTGATGTCTGAACATTATATGCATGTGTTGGTTTGGGGCCCAACACAGCCGGGAAAGGACTGTTTTCCGAAATGACATTTTGTGAACATGGACATGTGAGTGAGGCACTCGGACAGAGGAACAATGGAGGACTATGTGAAAAAGGAAACATTCCAGGCTTGATGAACTAATGATTGTGATGTGTCTTTTCCTCAGGGTTCTGTGGAGATTTTACTAAGTTGCTTTGTTGAAATGAATATGGAGTTCCAAGCAGGCACATAATCCTTATTTCCGTTTATTGGTCAGCAATCAGTTACAGACAGGTTACAGATATCATCGTTCCATCGTATTGAGGCCTGCATCTCATGCAGGGCCCCCCTTGTCTCTCTCTCTCTGTATCTCTCTCCTTACTGATTCCCTGCATCATGTCTTATACATTCTTAACATGTGGGTGTCGCCTTGTTCCTGTGTGTGTGTGTGTGTGTGTGTTGTTGACCCTCAAGGCTTAGTCAACAAGCTACCACAGAGTCAGCAATCAGTCACCACAGGGGTCTTTCTGTAAAAGGACTCCTGAGTGATAAAAGTCACTGAGCCTACTATATATGACAGGAAGAACTCACAGCTGTTTGTAAGCTGACCATCCCCAAGTGTCCCTAGGCTTAACTCTTCACTCATTGGGACCTCCTATAAGCCAAAGTGTTATGTGTACAATTATGACATAGTTTGAGAGGCATAAGCTATCAAAATATACATCAGACCCCCCTTCTGGGGAATTAAATATTCCCCAGACATAATTCATATTTTATAAATGACCAAAATTATTTTTCCAAAAAAAACGTTCACTTTTTTCTTTTTTCTCAAAAAATCCCAAAATGTTCAAATTCCCCAAACGGTCTCCCTTCGTAGGTAATTACCCTCTTCCCCCCTGGATAATGTGAAGGTAAAACACAGTCAGGTTGACACAAAACTCAAAACAAAATGAACAAAATCAATCTGTTAGACAATGACCCTATCAGTCCGAAGCTGTTTGTTGTCACACCCAGATAAAATAAATTCCAGTGAACTGTTCCTAGGCTAATTACTATACTATTTTTAATTTGTTCCCCAACATTAGATAGGCTGATTCCTGTACCTGTATAGACATCAATATTTGTTTGGAAGTGGATTCCAATATCGACTTAATAAGAAATAATATAATATTCCCTTCTCCCCCCCTTCTTAGTTAGTGAGCAACTTTCATGGAATAATGGATGAATGGCCCTGCAGAAACCATCCATCCGACACCCGGAAAGTTGCACACAAACTAAGAGCTAACATGTAATACTCATGGTGAGTTTCAACCTGTATCAATATTATATGTGACTATTAACATAGTAACATTATACTGACTCCACCAGTTCAACATTGTCTGCAATATATTACTCGATAACCTAAAGCCTACGGGTTACTTCATCCTGTTTTAGTACTTGGTAATGTTCAGTACTTTGGTCTGTTCCACCCATATAAACAAGCACACAGAGGCGACCCCTGTGAACCCTGCCTCCCCAGGCAGACGAGTCAATTTAGTGCATGTGTATACAGGTTCCAATACCAACTCACTCACATCTTCTGACGTTAACTCATTATCCTAATGTAGGCCTATTTTAACTAACAATCAAAGAACATTTGTATTACTAACTAGAATATAATTCTCATTTTTGGATTGGATTTGAACTGTGATACTTAAGGAAGTTATCTAAAATGAACTCATATTATTACCATCAACTATTATTTTTAAACAAACCAACCAAAACCTTTTCAACCCGATAGACCCCCCTGGACACAGGAGCATTTTCTTTTTCTTTTTTTTTAACTATCTATATTGTACCAAATTAGAACCGAACAAGCATGGGGCTTGTTCCGTTGTATCTCTTGCTATGACAGACCTGAAACTGAACCATATTTAAAACAGAAATTAAACTCCTTATTTAACTGAAATCCTATTTAGACTAAATCAAACCAAATGGTTAATCATAAAAACAAACATCCCTAAAACAGTACTATTTCAGTACCTTGTTATATCTACTTTGACCTGTCAGCACAGAATACAATATTTTCCAACATTAATCACAATTCAGATGAACCGCGATTTTTTTTTTTTTTCATGACGCAAATTGTTCAGACGTTCAACGCGCTAGGGAAATGGTTCCCACAATTCTTTTTTCGCCTACAGAATAAAAACGCTTGGGAAATCCTTCTTGATTCTCAGAGCTCGCACATAGCTCTCAGATCTGTAGGTTTGAAGCAGACAGCTTAACTGCAGTCGACAGTAGAACTCCCTTCGAGCATTCACAAGGCTCTAGCGTACAACTTCTTGCTTAGTCATGTCAATCATGACAGCAAAAGCATTGAAACGCTCCTTTCCTCCATTGTAACATGAACTTTGGAACGGTCTCCCTTGGACCTCTCCTTGGTCCAGAGCAGAAGGAGAACCATGTTGGCGTGGGCCCGTGGGCCGTAGCCGCAGAATAGCGCTCAATCCGACAACTCCTGTAGCGAACACAGGTCTGTGAAAGTCACCTGCTATTGATTTCCGACGGTAGAAGCTGATTCAGGTGTCTTTTGGTGCAGTCAGATGTCACTTTCGACACCTTCAGGAATCCATGATCCATGATGTCCCTCTCCTTTACACCTATTAAAAGGATACAGGCTCCCACTACAAATATCCCCAATCATTTCTTAGGATATTGATGACACTACAAGCTACTGGTCACTAAGATGACCTCTCTGGCATTAATCTCACTCTTTTTGCTAATCTCCCTAGTTCTGGCATGGCAAAGGAATGTAATAACCATGGTGTTGAGAGATTACAATGAGACTATTAAATGAGGGCCCTAAATAGTGTCACTGAACTAACTAAATTCACTGATGTCAAGACAGTCACCAAACGTATTGATGGACAGGTGTTTTGAGCTGGGGGGCTTGCTTTCTTTAACCCTGAAAGGTTCAACCGTGGGTCTAGATCCCCCGGTTAAAACTTCCACTCCTGGAGATATGGGTCAAATCCCCCTCAGTATGCTACCAGCAAGTCTTGTGCTCAGAACACAGGGTGGCGAATTCCTGTGATCACCGTTATGTAGTAAGGCTGTCAGCCGTCGCCTCCATTACCCTACACACAAACAGACACTTTTGACTAAAACCAATACTTAAAATTCACACCATAATACACCCTTACAAATGTAGTCCTTAATTGCGATCTACTTGTTGACATCAGACTCCAAAAGCAGACTTTCTTCCCATCTTTTTCTCTAAATAGCACCCCCAATAAACAGCTCACAGCGGGTCAAACAGAGGTAGGAGGTAAAGACAGGACAGAACAGGACAGGAGGTCCACAGGAGGTCCCTAAAGCCCTCTCCCTGTTATCTGAAACTAAACAAGGTATTTATTTTAGGGTGAGAAGGAAATTGCTCTCTCCCCCCTCTTTCCCCTAAAGCACATTCCGTCAGAGCATGCTAAAATTGTCATTGCAATTCCTCACACGTAGCTCTGTATGTATTTACTCATTTAACTATCACTTTTAGAATGGCTTCTACTAGCAATATTTCACCGGACATAGCTAGAACCTTTTTGAAGTAAGTCTAGTATGAAGTACATTCAATCATTCATTCACTCACATACATTATTCTCAATCAATTCTCAACCCTTCAAACATAACTCACCTAACTCACTCACTTCACACAGTCGAACAGAGAGGGGAGAGGGACCCCCCTCGTCTCACTCACTCATGCACTCAATCAGGCGGTGTCCCCTTTCACACACACATTTCAATAGAGAGGGGCGTGTCAAGTCAACTGTCAAAAGAAGAGCATGGCACTTCTCCTTTAGCTGTCCTTCTCATCCATGAGGTCCGGTCAACTTGACTTCCCTCAAAGTTTCCCAATGTGGTTTCTGATCACATTGTCCAGAAAAATGACCATATATCCCACATTTATGGCAAACACCTCTCATCCTCCAGCTTTCCGGGCTGTGACGTGTCTGTGGCTGTACTGCCCCCTGATACGGTCGCACAGGTGGCTGACATCCCCATTGTTGCCATCTCTGCTGTCGCGGGTTCTCCCACTGCGGCCTCTGTTGTGGCCCCACGAAACCAGGAGTCTCTCGTACTCTCCATGGCAGAAGTGGTTGTGGAGGTTCCCACTGTTGTGGCAGCGGACGGTTCGGCAAAACAGCCGTGCAAAAACGCTGCAAGTGCGTCACATCGCCACACCTATAACAGCCTGTGTAATAACGTGGTCCACTCGGCTTGGGATTATGTGGACGAAACTGTTCGGGCTGAGTCTTGTCAACCCTGGGTGCACTGGGTAGGTCAGGAGCCGCCTGGGGCTCAACCCCAGCTGTCACGACAGCCGCTTGTATGATCTGTTGTGCGACCTCCAACTGGGTCTTGGTCAGCAGTCGAACCATTTCTGTGTGACTTTGTTCCTGCTCATCTGCCTCCTTGCGAGCAAGTCCAACGCAGTGTACAATGTGATCCACGTACAGAGCAAGGGGCAATTTCGCCAGGCCAACCACTGTCTGCAGATTGGCCCTGACTTTCTCAGGAAGACCTTGTTCAATTTTTGAGTGGACCATAGACCATTCAAGATCATTACGCTCAGGGTCCTTTCCTGTGGCATCCATCCATTCCTGGCATACGCGGGCGACATATTTACGTGGCGGTTCGGAGACCCCCAGCGGAGATATCGTAATCGTATCCGGATGTACGACAGTGGGGTACAAGACTCTCAGCGCACGCCATAGTGCTCCTCTGTGACTCAAGAAAAGGTCTGCGTCTCCAGCCGTCGTGCCTGCGTACAGTCGAAGTCCCGCACGGACAAGAATGTCATCTAGGCCGTCTATGTCAATCAGATTTGCCAGAAGTTGTTTTAAGTCACCCACAGTTAGCTCTGTCCCAGTCAAAAGGTCCTCAAACTTCAATATCCAGCGGTGCGCACCATCCCGCAAAAGGGGAAGTTGACGCACAATGTCAGTCATGTCGACGGACGCCCATGGCTTGTATTCCATATGTCTGCCCTTCCCCAGCATCGGGAGCATCCTGGGGCAGTTATCATCAATGTCAGGTGTGGGCCTCTTTGATCTGCATGGGCATTTGTTCAAGGCCCCCCTGGAGTCTTTCACACGTCTCCGGCTTGAACGTGTGCGAGTGCCGGAATGGCTCTCACAATCACTGCTGTCCTGTTCAAAATCCTCATCACTTTTGTTGACGTACTTCCTCTTACTCCCACTCTGCCTGTCGTGACTCGGTAACACACGTTTCTCCGTGCGTCCAGCAGCTCTGTCACGGCAGTGTTTGCTCTCCAGCTCTTTCAACGCATCAGAATGGTCATTGTACAATCGAACCAAGTCTTTTTCTTGAGCAGCCAATCCAGCCAAACGCTCCGCCAGGTACGTAATATCGGCTGAATCAATATTCTCCCGCTCAATATTCTCTATCACAAAAATCTGCCCACGAAGAACAGTGAGACTATCGCCAAGAGAGTTCAGCATCATGACAGCGTCCCCCCTCACTTCCTCCTGTGACAGGTTGCTGCCGCTCATGGCCGGATTGGGGCTTGCTGTCCTTCTGTAGATGTCATCACCTCCATGTAAACTGTGGCTGTGTGCAGCCTTGTCACTGAGATCACCGATCAACTGTTTCTCCCTCACTGAAAGTTCATTCAACTGCGTCTCAATCATACGCAGAAAATGTCTGTGTGCCCTCGTTGACACAGTCAATTCACTGATCAAGTCCCTTTTCAGGCGCCGGACCGATCCCAGCTCCTCTTTAATACAGTCTGCTTGTAGCCCAGGTTTTGACTGCTCAGATGTTCTCACGTCCCTGTTGTCCACCTCAGTCTGTGCTGAGTTGTTGCTGTGACCCTCAGTGTCAATGCACTGGTTGTCTGTGCTGCAATCAGCGGAAATCTTCTCATCGGGCAGTACTGACACAGGAGACAATGGTACGGACAATTTCCTGCTCATCTCCTCACTGTCAATATGACTCGTTCTCAGCTGTCGACCTATTTTTACTTGAATCTGATGCCATTTTTCTGAAATTCTGGGAATATTCTTAGATGAGAATTTGTTTTGCACAATGTGCACTACTGGAGTGGCAGCCATAACTACTAAATTGTAGATAATCTCACTCACTGTCATAAATTCTGGGTGATACACTCTGTACTCTGACTGCAGTCTCCTCTCACCTCACACAGACACGCATACTCATTTGCATACTAGCCCCAAAGAATGAGTAGATAGTCTACAAACTCATGTAAAAACATGTAATACTTTCTCTCTCACACCATCCACACAGGAAAATGTAACATAAAGAAATGAGAGACAAACTACACATAAAAATAAACATAGAAATGCCTCTATATATAGTTTTGTTTAGACTAGCAGCTCACTGGCTTAGGGAAGAGACCCCCCTTGATCATCTCACACCCACGTCACTCACTGTCCTCATTTACAGGTACATGTAAGCAACGGTTGCTGTAGTTTTGTCCCTAAGGTCAACTTACTTATACAGACTATATATTTATTTTGACTAAAACTTTTAGGCTTAACAATCCAAATTAACCTATCTAATTTTACAAAGGATAAATGAAATATCCTAAATGTGATAATTTACAATGAGAAATGTATTCTCATACTAAACTCTAATTTAAGCTTGAACCCCAAATTAAAGCCAATTTAACCTGAATTAAATCCCCAATTTAATATCTATATTACTCCCCCCTCAGAAACATGTTCCACATGCTTCAGAAATACCCAAAAGAAAAAATAATACTATAGGCCAACCCAAATAATAACACCCAAGCCCAAAGCATAAAATCCTCCCCCGCTCCGTCGCAAAGACAAAGAAAAAAGGCCTCCCCAGCATGCGGCATTCAACCCCAACTCACAAAGATGCTCTAGCACACAAATGTACGCACAATCATACCATATAAGCTACACTACCACTTAACTCTTAAACTCTGTCAACTCCCTAACAGAAGCAGACTCCAAGAACCTAACTACTAACCTAACCAATAACCTGCCTAACACAGCGTCCAGATGTACACCATGGCCCTAACACGTACGCTTAACACAAGAATCACAAACCTATTCCATCATCCTAACTTCAGTCCTGGGTTCCATCCAAAGTCACGTTAAAAGCAACAAAAAATCCACAGATACGCAGGTCCGTCTTGCGTGGCGCAGAAAATCCCCAGACTTTTCCTCACCAACCTCCCTCCAACGTCTGGCGCCATTTGTGATGTGTCTTTTCCTCAGGGTTCTGTGGAGATTTTACTAAGTTGCTTTGTTGAAATGAATATGGAGTTCCAAGCAGGCACATAATCCTTATTTCCGTTTATTGGTCAGCAATCAGTTACAGACAGGTTACAGATATCATCGTTCCATCGTATTGAGGCCTGCATCTCATGCAGGGCCCCCCTTGTCTCTCTCTCTCTGTATCTCTCTCCTTACTGATTCCCTGCATCATGTCTTATACATTCTTAACATGTGGGTGTCGCCTTGTTCCTGTGTGTGTGTGTGTGTGTGTGTTGTTGACCCTCAAGGCTTAGTCAACAAGCTACCACAGAGTCAGCAATCAGTCACCACAGGGGTCTTTCTGTAAAAGGACTCCTGAGTGATAAAAGTCACTGAGCCTACTATATATGACAGGAAGAACTCACAGCTGTTTGTAAGCTGACCATCCCCAAGTGTCCCTAGGCTTAACTCTTCACTCATTGGGACCTCCTATAAGCCAAAGTGTTATGTGTACAATTATGACATAGTTTGAGAGGCATAAGCTATCAAAATATACATCAATTGTTCTTTTTCCTTTCATGTGATTGAACACTGGGCATCTCTTGGGCGGTGTGCGATTGTGGTGGTGGTTTGCGTTGGTGGTCTCACAGTGACTGGGTGAGTAAAGTGGCATATGAGCCTAAGTGCTATTTCTTGTCAGCATTATGGATAGCTGATCACTTCAATTCAACTTTATTGTGGTGAGCAGCAACCCAGGGCTCCCCTGGGCCACGGTCTCTTGGCGTCATTCATGGTGTTGATTTCGTCACCTCCGTTGGTGCATGGTGACGGCGTTGACATTGTTGGTGATGCTGCGTTCAGGCTCCTGTTGCTACATGCCTAAAAGAAGCAGTTTTGCGACGTGGGTAACAGGACACTGTCCTTTGGCTTGTGAGTTGAGATGACATGCAGTATAGTATTTACGTGGTGATTCGATTTGGATAAGGAATGGCTTGTCGATATGATCATACAACTGTCCTATAGTCAATAATCTATCAGACAATTGAATGAGGGGAGTTTAAGGACTCACTCATTTTGTAGTAAATTGGTCTTGATTCAAACGTAATATTAATGAACAAATAGGTCAAATCAGACAACCTCACAGCCAAATAGGGGATGATTCCCTATGTAATGTTTAATGCAGAGTGGTCAATTGCCACTCAGATACATCATGCACACAAGGTTCGACTTTATACATTGACTAATTATGTAGATTTAAAATGCGTAAATACTACTGTAGCACCCTTAAACAAAATAGGTAATTTACGACATAGATATGGAACAGTAAAGTAAGAAATAAGTTGTTGTTACGGAAACCACGGTGTGGTTTTAGGATATATGAGAGTTTTCACAGCATGACATGTCACTTACGCCAACCAGGTGTCCATTTGCACCCCTCATTTCAGAATAGCAGTGGGAGTAGAGGAAATTTAGGCACGGTTCTACAGTGTGATTGACAGGCATCAGTGTTTGGGGGGGCAAGAGAAGGTCCCCTAATAGCTGTCTCTGTCATAAAACATTGTCTCGGGTCAGCAAGATGTGTTGTGAGGTAAATTAGAATTTAGACCAATGTGAACCTTTATTGTCCTCCACGAGGACTGGTGATGATTATTATTCTGGATAATTCACACTCATGGCAAATGCCTGTTGACTCATTTTTGTAGTCAACATTTACCTAATACCTCTCCTATCTCACTTTATTCAGCTAGAGATCGTGGTCAGGCATTTCACTTAACTATATTCTTGATTCCAAGCAGTGATGTAAATAGATTATCAATGTAATGAGTCCTGGGATGCAGGAATGATTTTGTAAATAAGTCAGGGGGATCTATCAGTCCCATGTCAACAACGTTAGGAGTTATATTTTGCCATTTTTACAAAGTGCAGCATACTCCACAGTTCAGTAACATAGCGTAATACACACATGCACTGTCACTGACGGTGCATGGTTACAGCTGCTGTTGCATTGTAGTCAGTCTTTTTCCTATTTGTATGAACAATGGTCAGATACCTGTGCAACCGGATTTCTGAATCCGATTGTGTTTTCATTACTGTTAGCAACACTACCAGTGTTGAAAGTGCGAGCTTCATCTTTGTACATAGAATATGGCTTGTAATATCCCAAAAAGGGGCGTAAACAGTTGTCGCTTTCAGACAGGGACTTGTCCATGCAATTATGTGCCGGAGGAGGACTTTAGAAGGAAGGATTTTTATTGTCTGGACTTTCCATCAAACAATCAAGCAGCAAGCATACTGGTCAATTAATTAAGACGCATACACATTTGTATGATAATGTGGAATCTGGAAATCATAATTCTATCCATAATGTGTGCTACTGTGCTCATCTTGACTTTCATTTGGAGGTGTCTGTAGGGTGTCTGTGACTGTCTTCCACTTCAGGTTCCCACACCCGATCCCATGTGGTGAGGGCCTGGCCATTTGCTATGTGCCTTCCTGTGCTATTTGTATGACAAAAGGAGTTTGTTGACATGCTAAAACAGGGGTTCAAAGTGGTCACTGTTGAAATGGTTCAAAGGGTCTCTAACTATCTATGGGGGTGGCCAGTGGCCAGCTGTCTGGAGCTATGTGTATTGTAAACTGCTAAACATGTCTTCAGGGGAACAGTGAACACGCCTCTATTCTCACCTCTTGTCTGTGGAAATTGTACTTAAACCATGAGATTTCTATGTAACCAGGTCAGTCAGTCTGGGACGGCGTAAGGCCGCCGGAGGAGCCTGTATGCTTTGCTGTGTACTCCGAAATAAAACATCTCTGAGGAACATCTAATCTGCTCTGCTGCGTCTCACAATTCTCTTGCTCTCCCGTTTTGGTTAAGTAATTCGTGGTGTTTCGTGTCCATAAGATACGACATGAGCTATGAGGTTCAATTTGAATGTCTAGTTGATCATGGTGTTTATTTATATATCAATAAATATATCAATAATAGTGTAAACCATCTACAGCAGAGTCATGTACATACTATTTTAACAATGAGAACCTACAGCAGAGTCATGTAAATACTATTTTAAACAATGATAACATTATGTAAATACTATTTTAAGTTACGAGTCATGTAAATACTAGCATTTTATTTTAAGAAATCAGTTGAGTGAACTCGCGGATCAGCTATTTTCAATGAACAAGATTTAACAGTTAAAAACCATTTAACTGTTGTAATATGTTTTATATTTTGATTAACTATAATGGTCACAAATCTTAAATCGGCCTTCCTACTTACTTATTTTTTCAAAATGTATTTCTAGATGTGTTAATTAAGTATTTCTAGGGTTATCCTTAGTTTATTTCTTTATAAATGTGAGATAATTTTATTTGAAGTTAGAAATTACTTTGTGTTGAGCGACCGAAAGACCGAAAGACCGAAAGAAAGAAAATTATTTTTAAAAGTAGCAGATCTGCGTGCACAACACATACCTAGTACTGGCAGGAGAAATGTGACAAATAGTGTTAATAGGATGTTGATGCTGTTAAATAGCTTAGGTAAATGTTTAAAGTAAAGCGATGGTTCTAGCAATTATGAGCAATCCTATGGATAAATTCTATCTATATCCGAAATAAGTGCTCAGAGGGGGGACATGTATAGTTTAAGAAGTATAGTTTAAGTTGAACATAATTTAATTCATTTTAAGCATTGGAACATAATTTAATTCATTTTAAGCATTGGAACATTTTAAGTTAATTCATTTTAAGTATTTGTAAGTATTTTAAGGATTGTAAGTGTTAAGTGGAGTGATTAACGAGAAAAGGGTAGCATCTATTGAAATAACTAAAGTTATTGATCAAAATAATTCATCATGTATGATCTATTTGTAGTGAGGCCATAGGATGGTAGAGCTTTGCACATGAGTAATGAGTGTAACAGTCAGTGTTTTCTTAGTATATAGTTTGAGTGTGTTCTCTGCGGGGGAAAATAGCCAAGTTGATCTTTGTACCCTGTACGTGTCGAACTGTCAATGGCACCTGGCCACTTCTGCAGGCAACTTCAGCTAAAAGTAGGCTGGGTCTCCTGTCAAGTTATTAGGGTACATGAAGCAGACAGGTGGGGCCCTCTGGGGTCAGTGACAAATTGATCTTTGCTGAGTCAGTTTATAGCGTTGTAATGATTCCCATTTACGGAGTCTATGACCGAGCCGGGGGTCAAGTGGCGACCTATGGGTTAGGCCACTACGCAGACTCAGTGTGATATGGAGCAAAGTGGAATGAAGACCTACGCAGTGGCAAGTGTGGAGAATGAATGGCCCGGGTATGTGTGGAATGTGATGTTTATCGAGTAGGCCTATAAGTAAGTAAAATGTTTTAAGGTATCACTGTGTACAACAGTGTTATTTTTAGGTGAAGTCATTCTAATGAAAATTGTTCTTTCCTACGTTCCAGGACTGGATGGTGTACCAATCAATGACAATTTAATGAATATCTTCTTTTCCCAGTGTGCATGGGCATGGTTAATATGGCGATATTGACTAACGCACTAAAACCTTAGAATAACGTGTCTAGGAAGAGTGGTGTGTTATTATGAGATACAATGCAATTACAGGAGGAAATTACAAAGGGAAAAATTAGTATCTATAGACATTGCATCGACAAGGTAAGAACCCACTCACTCCCACACGATCTCATACATTATTGAAATATTTGTATTGACGTGAGGATAGTGCACTAGTTTGATGAAATACAGTGTAAAGATGCAATAATGTGTAACCTGTCAATGTAGTTAATAACCATAAGAGAGGGAGTTAACCAGAAATCAGACTGTGAAAGATTGTGATCAACTGTAATTAAGATAGATCTTAATAAATTCATAATTATGTATTATCATCGGGGGAAAAGTATAGAACAAATGTTTTAGAATAGGGTGCAGTGTGCTGTTTGAAATCCAATAAATTAAGAGAAACATATCAGGAGATGTGTTTAAACAAGAAAAAAAACCCAAATGAAAACAACCGGAGAAAGCACTGAAAGGACATTTGGGTTTGTATGATGGGTAAATATACACACATACATTGACGTCAGTCTAGTGTTATATGAAGACAAGTAATGTAAAATAATAATAATAATAATATTGAATTCTGTATAACCACCTTTTTAACCACGGTGGAAATAATTCAAGTGAACAAAATTACCTGCAAGTTGTTCTCCCTCTAAGAAACCTGACAGACATATAAATATGTCACATGGGCCAGTGACACCAATGAGAGCCAAGCCACATCATCATGTCCATCCAGAGACTCCAGACGTCCCTACAAGGCCCACACGCATTCAATCCCCGCAGTCACCCCCCAGTGACAGATGGGATGGGAGCCGGATAAAGACGAAATACCGTGCCCACCATGGGGGAAAAAGACTAAAATGCCATGCCACAACTTGTGACAGAAACATAAGGAGAGGAGAACATTTGCGTGGAGGAAAGAACCACGAAAAAAGACTACACCTGATGCTGGCTTATGAGTGATCGCTCAAGACAAATCGAGGGTCGTAGGTTGGAATTTCCCAATAAGAAGGAAAAGGGTTTTCGCCCCTACCAGCCATCAGAAGTTGTGTGTAATAACAAGAAAATGATCATGTGGGTGGACATTGAATCCACTTGAATGTAAACCTTTCTTATTTTAGGAGATAGTCCATATATAAGTCATCTTTTTGTAGTACATTTGCATACAGTATAGTATCTCATGTTCCTTGGTATAAATTAATATTAGAAATTTAATTTACATATTTGAAATGGCGGAATGTAGTGGGAGAGAATACTACACTGGCTTCCACCTGTTGATTGCCTGTCAAGATGACCTATTCTTACCCAAGACCCATGTTTGACCATGTCCACTGACCACTGACCACAACTCAAATGTATTTGTGTTTCCTCATTGTGTATAAGAGAGACTCATTTCTACAGCTAGGGAGGCTGGCATCCGTGCACCTCCCTGGACTGGTACAGACCATGTTCCTTGTAATAAACGTGACATTGGTTCAGTCCACTCTCTACCTCGATTATTTCTTAAAGTCTCTGTTATGAGTATTAATAATCGACCACAGTGCGTGCGTGCGTGCGTGCGTGCACGCCTGCGTGTGTGTACAGTATGCCTTTGTATGTGTACGTGGAAGTGTGTTCTTTCAGATGAAATCTGCCTGTGTAAATTACAAACTAATTAGCAGTGGAAGGAAGGGTCTCATTATTTTTGCAGCTGAACAGGCATGCATATCCACCACCTGAATAATGAACATCACTGTTGCCTGCATAAACAAGTGTGTTCTCGAAATTTCCAGAATAAAACCTCATGAAATATCTTGGAGTAATAGCTCTGTTTTAAGTTACAAAAAGACTAAAACTAAAATCCACTTAATTATATTCATATTCATACATTTCTATACAAAACGCTCATGTCTGGCATAATAGTAATAGGTGAGATGTATTGCTGCTTGTAAACACACACACACACACACACACACACACACACACACACACACACACACACACACACACACACACACACACACACACACACACTTACAGTAAGCAAGAACAAAACATGGTAATACATACGTCTTCCCCCTCTGCTGAGTAGCTCTGGGGACCAGAAGGGGGGCCCCCAGGGTCCTGCAGCAATACCCGTCTCTATACCTCCCCTCCGTTTTCTTCCATATACGTGCTTTCCTTCCCTTTTCCATATGAGTCCTGAGTATTGCTGGTCGCTCTGCCTCTGCATTTTTGAGTGGTGCAACCACTCCCTTACGGAGCTATGTGTGTGGGTGGGTGGGTTGCATCTGAACACGAATACAGCATGGTTGTGTTTCACCACTTGTGCGCAACCTAACACACACGCACATTTTAACTGTATATATGGTGATTTTGGGTGTGCCAGTACAGTACAGTAGAGGGTACAGTAGAGGGACCCCAGGAAGAGTAGCTGCTACTAAGGTAGTAGCTAATGGGGATCCAAATAAACAAACAAATAAACCCCCACACGGTAACTGTCATTTCTCAACCGTTTCGGACGCGGGGCGGCTCACCGGAATCGGGCCGGCACCCTGGGTGCGTTCCTGTGGGTCTGGAACACCCCCCCACCCCCCCCCCCCCCACACACACACACACAATTCAAAGGGCTTTATTGGCATGAGAAAACATACGTTTACATTGCCAAAGCAGAAAGCACAATACAACAATACATCAATACAATCAAAACTAAAAATATGTACATTTGAACGTCAGAATCTTCAATAGATCAATTTCTATATTGTACCAAGATCACTGGATGCAGGTATAGTGCAGGAATATACACAATGATTAGTCTTTAGGGTGGTTGTGTTCCGTTTGATATCCTTCTCCTATCACAGCAACTCACAAATCTTGCTGCTGTGTTTGCACATTGTTGTACTTCGCCCAGCAGACATGGGAGTTTTTTGTCATTGGTCATGTTTTCAAAATCTCTGTGTGTGGTTGTAATCTGTGGGAAGTATGTGTCTCTGATGTCTTGGTACAATGGACAGATGGTTAGGAAGTGTAGCTCGGTTTCCACTTCATTTTGTGTGCAGTGGGTGCATAGTCTGTCTTCTCTCGGGATACAGGTCTGCCTATGACGGCCTTTCTCGATCGCAAGACTGTGCATGCTCACTGAGTCTGTACCTAGTTAGGATTTTTCTTTGTTTTGGGTCGGTCACGGTGCTCAGGTATTCTGCCACTGCGTATTCTCTGTTTAGGGCCAGATAGCATTCTAGTTTACTCTGCTTTTGTGTTGCTTCTTTCCAATGTGTCAGGTAGTTTTCCTTTTGCTGTTTTATAATTTGGTTTAGTCCAATGGGTTTTCTATCTCGTCGCTCTGTTTGCGTTTGTGCCCGGAGTTCCAGGGCCAGCTGGCTGAGGGGGCATCTCTCTAGAGTTTCGCTGTGTGTGAGTGCCTTTTTATGGAGTGCATCTAGGTCTCTTTCTTTTAGGTGGTTGTAGAATTTAAGTGCTCTCTTTTTTATTTTGATTATGAGTGGGTATCGTCCTAATTCTGCCCTGCATGCATTATTTGGTGTTTTTCGCTGGGTACGGAGAATGGATTTTCAGAATTCTGTGTGTAGGGTCTCGGTTTGGTGTTTATCCCATTTTTCAAGGTCATGGTTTGCTAATGGTCCCCAGATCTCACAACCACCGTGGTGTGGTGTCCCAGACTCTCCATCAGAGCTCAGAGGTGGACCCTGCTGTGAACCAGGTGTCTGTGGGCGGGCTCACACCAGCCAGGACCTCAGTTCAGACTCTGTGCTGTAAATCAAGTGCATGGCAGCTTGGGCCAGAACAGTGCTGATACCATAGAGGTAAGAACAGACCCAATATCCACACACTATACCATCTCCTCCACGCCTCTCTCTCTGTGTCTCTCTCTCTCACACACACTGTGATGCAGAGGTGTGCTCCTGTCTTATTGTCTCCACCAGGCCGAAGGCATGGGGAGAGAGTATGTTTTGCACTCCGTCCGTGTGTGTGAGTATGTTTTGCACTCCGTCCGTGTGTGTGTGTGTCCGTCCGTGTGTCCTTCCGTCCGTCCGTTACCAGCTAATCTCCGGCACCGTTAACCCGGTCGATGCCAAACTTTGCACACACACTCCCTGGATGCCAACGATGAACCTCTGCCCCGCATTTTCCAGAACGGCCTGTTATAGCGCCACCATGAGGCAGCTTTTCAAATGTTTTACCTAAAACTGCACCGATCTGCGTGAAACGTTGCATGCACACTCCCTAGAGGCCAAGGACAAACCGTTGACCTGCATTTTCCGCATCTGCCTTTTATAGCGCCACCAGGAGGCCGACTTTTGTAAAACACATTTTTTGATATTACTCCTCCAGATTCTGTCCAAAAATCTCACAAATCGTTACACAGTATCTCTATAGTCATGTGCTCAAGTCGGATCTGTCCGATATTTCATATTCCATCCTAATTGGCTATAATTAGCTTTCACAGTTTGCAAGATTGCCCCGTTTTGAACAAAAGCCTCAAATCATGAACGCAGCATGCAATTTACGTGAAATCTTTCACACATTTTCTTACTAGGCTGAGGAATATATGCCACCCTTTTCACATTGGCCTGTTATAGCGCCACCAACAGGTTGATTTTTGCAAAACACATTTTTGGAACAAAATGCCTCAAAAACATGTTTATATTAATCCTAAACATTTTGCCAAACATCTCACACAGTCCTATCCTCCTGGTGGAGACCTGTGCCCAGAAGGGCACTTTTTCTAGTTTACGGTGTGTTGTGCAGCCACTAAGGCTGTCCCCAAACATTCAAGGTTCGAATCTTCGCTCGTTAGGGTTGGCACTCGAATCTTAATTAATGGGATTGAACCATTCGTTTATTTTTTCCCCCTTTTTTTTATTAACTCGAAAATATATCTCGGTGAGAATGCGATATGAGCATGTAAAAAAAAAAGTAAGTTTCTAGTGCATTCCTGTCAGAAGTCAGAAGATTTTTTTTTTTTTTTTTTTAAACTTTGTTTTTATTTAGATTTTTCGGTGAACAGGTGGGTCACATTGGGCATCACAGTACATTTTGTAATTGTTACAAGTCATTTGTTACATTAATTATTATTAACTTTCATTGTGTTACGGGTCATACAGTTCCAGGTGGGTAGGGGAACCCTCTTTGAGTAGTTACAGTTCGTTTTAGTCAGTTCGCTCCCAGTTACAGGGTTCATGATAACTATACATCGGTATTCCATTCTTTTTGTTGCTTAACTTAAATCAATGTACACGATTATGAAAAACAATGACGGAAGGTGAAAAAGAAAACAGAGGGAAAACAGAGAATCCTAAAAATAAAATAAAATACGAAACAGACTCGGGTAAACAGTGGACAAAACAAATAAAACAAAAACTTGAGCACAACAGATACCATGATGACATCATTAATGACAGAATAATGACAGTGTTCACCTCTTATTCATTCATACAGATCCTTTACAAAATGTCTATTCCCATGTATAATATCCATTTCAACCAGTATCTGTGAAACTTTTCTGTACATATCCTAACTGCGAAAGTAAGTTCCTCCATTTCGTATATGTTTCGTACAATGGCTGTCCACTCTCCTTTCGTAGGCGGGCTTCTATCCAGCCACTTCTTGGTTATTGCTTTTTTTGCTGCCACTAGCAATATTTTAAGAAGGTATTTATCTGGGGTATTAAGGTCCTCTGGTATGTTACACAGGTAAACCTTTGTAAATTCAAATTCAATCTCAAAACCCATTATTGTGTTAATGTCCGATACTATTTCTAGCCAGAATCGTTGTATTATCGGGCAGTCCCAGAATACGTGGAAGTGGTCAGCCATTGCATTATTACATTTTCTCCAACAGTTGCCTGCTTCCGGTGTCCCACTCTGTAGGCTTTTTATTTTCGGTGTAATGAAGAACCTAATCATGTTTTTCCATGAGAATTCTCTCCATAGGCCAGAACTAGTGGTTGTGGATATCATATTACATATATTCAGCCAGTCCTCCTCTGCGATGGTTAGATTTGCCTCTTTTTCCCATTTAAGTCTGATATAAGCTGTGGAGTGATTTTTAGCAGATTGTATATTCGAATATAGCTTTGATATCAGTTTTTTGGTGGTTTCGCCTTTATAAGCTTCAGTAAAGATGTAAATCAGGTCAGTTTGAGGTTTGTCTGTTTTTATGTTCTTATCAAAATGATGCCTTAACTGTAGGTACCTATAAAAATCTTGTTTTTCTAAATCGTGTTTGTCTTTCAGATATTGGAAGCTTTCCAGGCCTGTACTGGATGAGATCAGACAATATGTTGTTATACCATCCCAAATCCATCGTTTGAATCTAGCATCCATCTGGGCTGGTTTGAAATCTGTATCATATGCTATCCATTTCAATCTCTGTACGTCTTTATTTATCTTTTGGTCCTTACATTCCTTAAACCAGACATTCAGAGGGACTTTCGTCCATTTACTTAATTCTCCTGAGTGTTTCCTCATGAGAGTCCTATCACCCAGTACTGCCTGGAGGGGGACATCCAATTGATTTATTTCAATTTCTTTCCATTTTGCATCGTATTCCGGATTACACCAATAAACTAAGTATCTTATTTGTGCTGCTTTATAATAGTCTCCTAAGCATGGGAGAGACGTGCCTCCCTCATCTTTAGGCAACTGTAATGTTTTGAAACGTACT
This sequence comes from Electrona antarctica, assembly GCF_951216825.1. Lineage (NCBI taxonomy): Eukaryota > Metazoa > Chordata > Actinopteri > Myctophiformes > Myctophidae > Electrona > Electrona antarctica. Next base: position 39,807,157 of record NC_136809.1, read on the forward strand.
CTGGGTTTCTTACCTCCCCAGACGAACCTGGAGATAGCTCTATTCCAGTTGTCAAATTGTTTTTTTGGTATTTCTACCGGTAAGGATTGAAAGAGGAATAGTAATCTTGGCAGGATATTCATTTTTACGGCTTCTATTCTATCATGCATACCAAACACCAGGGGGGCCCATCTGTCCAAATCTGATTGTATTTCTTTCGTGATGAGATCATAGTTTTCACTATAGATATTTGTCAGGTCTTTCGGTATATTAATACCCAGATATCTAATTGTTTTTGCGCTCCATTTAAAATTGTATTTATTTCGTATATCCTCATGGGGTGAATAGTTAAATGAAAGGACTTGGGTTTTGTCTATGTTCAGTTTGTATCCGGAGTATGTACCATATATTTCCAGACAGGCCATGAGCTTTGGCAGACTGGTCTCTGGGTCGGAAAGTGTCACCAATACGTCATCGGCATATAGGCTAATTTTATGTTCCGAGGCTGATCCTTTCATTGAAATTCCTATTATAGAGTCATCCTCCCTTATTGTTTGAGCGAGTGCTTCTATGAATAGTGCAAAGAGGGCGGGGCTTAAGTTACAGCCTTGGCGGCAACCACGTTCCAACTTGATTGTGTTTGACAGGCTGCCATTTATTTTGATTCGGGCAGTCGGTTGGTAGTACAGGGATCTGAGACAGTTTACAATTTGTTCTTTAAATCCAAGGCGTTGCAGTACCATGTATAGAAACTCCCAGCGACAAGCATCGAACGCTTTCTCCGCGTCCAGGCTAATTGCTAATGATTTAGCATTGTTCTTACTCATATTGTCTATCAGGAATAGTGCACGCCTGACATTATCCTGTGTCTGCCTATTTTTTATGAAACCACATTGGTCTGTGTCTATTATATCTGGAAGTATGTCTTCTAGTCTTTTTGCCATTATTGAAGCGAACAGTCTGTAGTCTATATTGAGTACCGAGATAGGCCTGTAGGAGCTACATTCTGTTTTATCTTTGCCTGCTTTTGGTATCACCGAGATTATAGCCTGTCTCCAGGATACAGGTGTTTCTCCCCCTTTAAGTACATGGTTAAAACAACTCCTAAGTGTGGACGTTATCGAGCCTTTAAATACCTTATACCATTCGGCCGGGAAGCCATCACCCCCTGACATTTTGTTAGTCTTCAATCTGGATATAGCATAGTCAATTTCCAATGTTGTAATGTCTGTAATTAACGATTTATTTTGTGTTTCTCCTATCGTTGGTAAATCCAAGGATTCCAGGAAATTCTGTACCAGGGGGGGTTCTGCCGCTGTTGGTTGAGAGTATAATTTTTTATAGTATTTTTCAAATGATTTCTGTATTTCTTCCGTAGTGTGGCTCAAACTGTTGGTAACCGGGTCCTTAATTTTGAAGATTGATCTTTCATTTTGTTGTTTACGTAATTTCCATGCCAACACTTTTTTTGCTCTAGGGCCATTTTCATAATATTTCTGTCTAATATATTTGAGTTTTATTTCCACTTGTTTGTCAAGTATCTCGTTTAGCTTTAGCTTTGTTGTACGTATTTGCCCCAGTAGTTGGGGATCATTTGAGTCCATGTGTTGTTTCTCTAAGTTTTCCAATCCACTAGTTAAATCATTGACACGTTTTTGTTGCAGTTTTTTGTGATTAGCTGACCACATTATTAGTTTCCCTCTCATCACTGCTTTGGCTGCATCCCATAAGATATCAGGTGTTATATCTTCGGTGTCGTTAAGTTCCAAGTACTCTTTTATTTCTTTTATATTATATTCCTGGAATTGGGTGTTATTTAGGAGGCTCGTATTTAATCTCCAAACTGTGTTTCTCCGTTGAACATCCAGGTGGAGCCTCAGGTATACCCCTGCATGGTCAGAAATGTCTTTTACCCCTATCTTACAATCTACAATCCTATGTCTCTCTGTGTTAAACATGAAAAAATAATCAAGTCGACTGTGTACCCCATGTGGATGAGAGAAGAAACTAAATTGTTTCGCTGTTGGGTTAAGATCTCTCCATACGTCAAACATCTCCATTTCCTTAATTAATTTCTTAACATACAGTGACTCCTGGTTGATTATCTTTCGTGGGTTTGAGGAGTCCCGAGCCTCCATCTGGATATTAAAATCCCCGGCTGCGATTAGCGTACCTGTGGCTTCGGTAGCAATGAGCTCAAATATTTTCTTAGTTAGTAATTTATCCGAGCCTGGTGGTCTATAAACGTTGAGTAATGTCACTTCCCTAGAGTCAAGAAGTCCTTTAACCAAAACATAGCGTCCCTCTTTGTCTGCAATTTGTGCATTGAGTTGGAAAGTGATCTTATTTGAAATAAGTATTGCAACACCTCTAGTATGTCCCTTGTATGATGAATAGAATGTATTTTTAAATCCCAGTTTCTTCAATTTTTCATGCTCATCTCGCATCATATGTGTTTCCTGCCAGAAGATTATTTGTTGGTCTTCTCTTTTCATCTTAGCTATAAGCTTGCTTCTTTTAATTGGTCCCTGTAGCCCGTTAACATTGAGTGTAACTATTTTATATTCTTGTTGTGACATGTGTTGTTCATTGGTATACAATTATTTCCTCTGTGAGCCCGGGTTGACCTTAACTTGTCTAATGCATTATTAGCAACACCAATAATCATCAGAATAAAAAACAAAAACATAAGTACAATAGTAACTTCCAAAGTTGAGGTTTCTTCTGTAAGCAATACCTCAAGTGGAAAGGTAATCCTCTGTGTAGCAGAAGGCCTTTCTAGCACAAACTCACTGTTATACTGTGAATCGGTGCGCATGACATCAGGTGGAGTCTTTGGTCTCCCAGACAACAGGTCTGTATTAACAGCAAACATCTGAGTGTAAAACAACCTATCAGGCAGGTATTTAGTGTTCATTCAGTCAAAAGTCCAAACGATGGTAGTAGTGTTAAAGAAAATAATACATATACAAGAGTAAATATAAATAAAAGCAAAAAAGAGGGAAGAGAGGGGGGAGAGATGAACCCTTATCGGGTATTATATCCCATTCTGAGTTCAGGGGTTTGTCTCCCTTTCCTGCCCCTGCATTTCCAAGTACCCCCCCCCCCCCCACACACACACACACACAAGAAATAAAATTAAAATAAATTAAAGTAAAGACAATATATACACATATATACATACAGGCATATATACATATACATTCAAGCACACATACACACACTCTCCTCCATCCCTACTTGCAACCACACACACCCCCACACACACCTCCCACACGCGCGCACGTACATATCTATATCATGAGTATGTATCAGACTTCTGAACAGAGAAGTAGGTATACCGTCCAGAACCTGGACTCCTCTTCTCAAAGCATTACCCCTATGCGCACGCACACACACGCACACACACACACACGCACGCACGCACACACGCACGCACACACGCACACACGCACGCATGCACGCACGCGTGCACGCACACACACATCCACACACCCCCCCCCCCCCCCACACACACACACACACACACACACACACACACACACACAAAACTACCATTCAATTTCGGAATGAAAAGAAAAGCACTGATATTCGGTCGTGTATAATTTAAATAATAAAACAGAAGTGTCTTGTATAAAGTAAAGCGGGTGAAAATGATCAGAAATAGAAAATAAGTAAAACAAAGAACAAACGGGGGTCCAAGTTCCACTGTCTTCTTTTAAGTGTGGGTATCATTCTGTACATTGTTCTTTCTTTAACAGTGTGTTTTGGTCTTACCCCGTCGTTGAATAGTCAGCATTAAAGGTTACTTGTTTTCAGGCAGCGACGTCTTCATCCAGGACCAGTGGTGGTGGTGGAGTTGGTGGGTTGCGGCGGAATTCTTGAAGCCTCTGTGTTGCTCTCAGCAGTGCGTCTCGGTTGAGTGGTGTCTTCCCCCCCACCTTCCTCCAGGGTGATTTCCTCAGCGTCGTCGGGTTATCTGCGGTGGTAGTTGTGGAGGTGGTGGGTTGAGGGCCTCCCTCTTCCTCGGCGTTCAGGATCCCCCTCTTCTTCAAATCCTCTCTTGCTTCCTCCACGTTGTTGTAGGTGATGCTGGGTCCCGTGGGGCGGCCGGCACCATCGTAAAACACACGTAGTTTTGTCGGCGGGGGTGTTTGGAATGCGAGTCCTTTGTTTTTAAGGAGCAAGCGAATTGGGGCATATGCTTTCCTTTTTATCTGTATTTCCTGAGGGTAATCATTATCAAAATACACCCTTTTGCCGTTCAGTAGGACAATTTTTTTCTTCCATGCTGCATTACGTACCAGCTCCTTGGTCTTGTCCTCCAGAAAGCACATTATGATTGAACGTGGGGTGGCGGTCGGCGGTGGTTTGGGAACGAGGGATCGGTGGCAACGCTGTATGCCCAGGTCAATGTCCAGTGCCAATTCAGTTTTTATAAAGTTATTAATGAACCCCATCATGTCATTAGCCTCGCTATTTTCAGCTACATTGTATAAACGCAGGTTTTGGCGTCGAGACCGTGTTTCTAAGTCTAAAACCTTCTCTTGCAACCTCTCGTGTTCTTGTAGTAGTGAACTCATTATGTCGTTGGCGTCTGCACTCCACTCCTCGACGCTCGCCACCCGCCGCTCTGCTTGTTCAACGTTGTCCACGGTGCTTTGTACTTTGGTGACAAGCCTCGTCAATTTGTTGTTGAAGTCGTCTTTGAAACCTGAGATTTCCTTGCGCATTTGTTCGGAAATAGTCTCTTTAAAGTCCTCCAACTCCATCCTAACTTCGGTCCTCATGGCTTTTATGTCAGCGTGTATCGCATTCATACTTGCTTGTAGGCACGCCATGGCGTTTATCTCCGGTTCCATGGCCACGCTGCCGTCGTAACTCTTCTCCGTTGTTTGCTTGCCTTTCTTTTCCGATCTGGTGGTTGTTTTATCACTTTTAGCTTTTCGTTGGTCTTCCCCTTCCATTTTTGTGTTTTTATTTCAGAATATAGTTCGTTTTAGGGGGAAAAAAAGTAAACCTTGCTGGGAGCTCTTGTCTCACACTGCTGCTCTTTCTGGTGTCATACCGGAAGTCCCGTCAGAAGATTTTTTAAAGAAATATCTCCTAGTTCTGCTGTCCCATCTCCCGTGCACATTAATTTGCTGATTGGCCTGCAGCTGAGGTGATTGGCCTTTCTCACCTTGTTCTGTGAGAACAAAAGAGTTCCATTGAATGGAATGTCTGACGTGTCTCTCTCACACACACACCAGCATGATCGCTGACAGGGGGAACCGTTCTTAGCAGCCATGATATATTAGCATATGCTCTCTTCAATGCGCTTCTGAGAATAATACACAGGTGGAACAAATAACGAGCAATATACGCTGTTTTAGCTGCCTGCGAGCAAGCTCACATTAGCTTGCAGATCAGCTGTTTTCGCGGAGCCACTTGACGGTGTGTGTGTGTGTGTGTGTGTGTGTGTGTGTGTGTGTGTGTGTGTGTGTTGGGAGAGACGAGAGAGATTGATAAAGAGCAGGGGAGACGCGCTGCGCTCTGATCGAGACGGATATCTCAAAGGTTATTTTTTAAATTAATTAGAAACAAATGGTCCGGATGTTCGCTCGAAAAATCCTGCCGAAGTTCGAGTCCTAAAAAAAGGGCTAAGGTACAGCCTTAGCAGCCAAACTGACAGAGGTGTGCTCCTGTCTTATTTACGGTGTGTTGTGTATCAGCCACACTGATAGTTTGTCGTTCCTACCAGCGGTGATGTTTATGAGGTGATGCAGCTGTCATGATCTGGCCCTCTGCCTGGCTATTTCTCTCTTTCTGTATCTCTCCCTCTGCCCAATTCTCTCTGTCACTCCCTGTCAGCCACTCCCACTCTCCATTCCTACCCTCAGTCATTGTCACACACCTGTTCCCACTCCCTCTTCAGCCCTACAGTGCCATGCCCATTCCACACCTGTGAACACTCCTGCAATTACCCTGCTCCCTATAAATACTGGACTCATTACACAAACAAACTGTCAGAACATAACTCAATGTCCGGTGCGCTACCTGGTTGTCCCTGAGCGCTCCACGTTTCTGGTTCCTTGCTGTGCCCTAGTGTTTAGTGTTTTTGGACTTTACTGCATGGGTGCCTTTGAAAGGTTTGCATTGTTTGGACTTTGTTTTTGCCTTTGTGTTTTTGAAGAGTTTCTTTTGTTGGCTTTCCTGATTAACTACTGCTAACTTTTGTAAGCCTGACCGTGTTTGATTTAATAAATCCTTATTTGAACGTTCCTCTGCATTTGGGTTCAGTCATTCTGCAAACCGTGACAGTATGTTCTGACCCAAAATGAACCCAGCAGAGCTAAAGCTTTTCCGCCATAAGGTGGTGGACTTTGAACATTTGGTTAGTTGTTTCATGGCATCTCCCCCTAATCTGCATGCTGAACTCCAAGTGGAGATGTCTATCCAGCAGCAGTGGTTCAAGGAGAGGCCATGGGTCAGCCATTTTGTCCCCCACCTGGATGTGGTGCGGGGAAGGCTTAGGGATTTTGAATCAATACCCCGTGCTTACCAGCCTGTTACCCAATCTGTTCAACTTGGCGTGGTGAGCCTGGAATCTGCCTGCCCTGTCCCTGATCAGCGAACAACCAAGCCAGTGGATTTATTTTCATATTTTTGCAAAAATGCTAAAATCCCGGTATACTCTGAGCCAGCTCGAGCCCAGGACCCTTATGAAGGGTCTCGCTTGGCCCTCTGTGTGGGGAACCGTGGCCCTGCCAGGAGAAGGCGTGGTCGCCATGGCTCCTTACACCCCCAGCAGTCTTCACTGCCCAGCTCTCCACGGCCCAGCCTGCCCAGCTCTCCACGGCCCAGCCTGCCCAGCTTTCCACGGCCCAGCCTGCTCAGCTCTCCACGGCCCAGCCTGCTCAGCTCTCTGCCGCCCAGCCTGCCCAGCTCTCTGCCGCCCAGCTCTCCGCCCCAAAGCCTGCCCAGCACTCCGCTGCCCAGCATCCACCAGCCCTTCCAGCCTGCTGTCTCCACTGGTGACCTGCCTGCGCCCTCTGCGCACTCACCGGCTTTATCAACCGATGACTTGCCAGAGCCCTTGTTAGTCGTCTCCAGTGGTGACCGGTGTCAGCCCGAGGTCTTGGAAGCTGTGGGCCTGGGTTTTCTGTTGAGCTGCTTCCTTCAGCTGCCAGGAGCATCGGGTGATGGCTCTTGGCCTCCAGGGTGTGCAGTTGCAGCACCCTCCTCACCTCCAGGGTGTGCAGTTGCAGCACCCTCCTCGCCTCCAGGGTGTGCAGTTGCAGCACCCTCCTTGCCTCCAGGGTGTGCAGTTGCAGCACCCTCCTTGCCTCCAGGGTGTGCAGTTGCAGCACCCTCCTCGCCTCCAGGGTGTGCAGCACCCTCCTCACCTCCAGGGTGTGCAGCACCCTCCCCGCCTCCCGAGCCTGCAGCACCTCCGGCCTCGCCTCTGCCTGCAGCACCTCCGGCCTCGCCTCTGCCTGCAGCACCTATGGCATCGCCTCTGCCTGCAGCACCTCCGGCGTCGCCTCCCGAGACTGCAGCACCTCCGGCATCCTCGTCTCCAGCATCTGCAGCTCCGCCTGCAGTCCTCCCCCCTGTGGCTGCAGCCCTGGCCCCTGCAGCATCTCCTGTGGCGTCGCCTTCGCCTGCAGCATCTCCTGTGGCGTCGCCTGCAGCATCCCTGACATCGCCTCCCAAATTGTCTGCCTTGTCTCGGCCTCCAGGCCGCCCACCCGATGGCGCCCGTTCCGCCACGTCCCAGCCCCCAGGCCGTCCACCCGATGGCGCCCGTGCCACCATGTCCCGCCCCCCAGGCCGTCCTCCTGAAGTCGCCAGCACTGCCTCTGGCCGCCCACCTGAAGTTCCCCTGTACTCTGGTCCTTTGCCTCAGGTTCCCTCCTCCGGGCCCCCTCCACCCACCCTGCTCGTTCCTGGTCAGAGTTGTTGGTCGTCTGGTATCCGCCCCTTGAGGGGAGGGTACTGTCATGATCTGGCCCTCTGCCTGGCTATTTCTCTCTTTCTGTATCTCTCCCTCTGCCCAATTCTCTCTGTCACTCCCTGTCAGCCACTCCCACTCTCCATTCCTACCCTCAGTCATTGTCACACACCTGTTCCCACTCCCTCTTCAGCCCTACAGTGCCATGCCCATTCCACACCTGTGAACACTCCTGCAATTACCCTGCTCCCTATAAATACTGGACTCATTACACAAACAAACTGTCAGAACATAACTCAATGTCCGGTGCGCTACCTGGTTGTCCCTGAGCTCTCCACGTTTCTGGTTCCTTGCTGTGCCCTAGTGTTTTTGGACTTTACTGCATGGGTGCCTTTGAAAGGTTTGGACTTTGTGTTTTTGAAGAGTTTCTTTTGTTGGCTTTCCTGATTAACTACTGCTAACTTTTGTAAGCCTGACCGTGTTTGATTTAATAAATCCTTATTTGAACGTTCCTCTGCATTTGGGTTCAGTCATTCTGCAAACCGTGACAGCAGCAGGTTCATGTCCTGTCAGAACGCGTGTTGTGATTTGTGTGAAATCAGGTTGTTCTCACTGTCTGTTCAGCCTCTGTGCAATGGAAGATAATACATTAGCTCACTGGAACCATCCATGAATGAATTGTAACCTTTCTACCAATGCACTCACTTTGATTTATATACAGTACATGCATGGATGAATTGCTTCGTGTGTGCGTATGTGTTTGTGGGACAGGCTTTAGTTCCGTACTACTATTGGTCCAACTGTCATTTGACCGACACCCTACCCAAAACCCAACCTAACCCTAACCGCAAGCACGGCGCAGCGCATGTCGGACCAACGCAATGTCCGGAGCGACGGGTGATTTCCGCATGTCGGACCTTTGGTGTGTCGGATCTGCACATGTGCATCCCTCTTTTTCTCCTTTGTGAACTTGGTCAACTAAATAGCAAAGAGGATGAAATAAAGCGCTCTGCAATTTATGGGAGGCTGTATGTGTGTTAGATTACATTCTACATGAATGTCACGGTTGTCACCTCACCACCGAACATCCAGACTATGAATAGGCCTTCAGCGACCTTGCCCCATGGCTTGTGGTGCTTTCCCTGCTGTTCCACTTGTTCGGTTTGGCTACGGAAAGCAATTACAACCCGTAGGTCCGTCGTTTTCAATAAAAAAAAGTGTTTTAATCCACTCTGTCTCGGAATCTGGCATCCATCTTGGATCTCTCCTCGTCTCCCCTAATGAGTGCAACTGACTGCGCAACCCTGGCCGCTAGGGGCGCTGTTGCGCATTTACAATCAAGGAAAAATCCAAACATCCAAGATGGATGCCATATTCCGAGTGGATTAAAACACTGTTCTCCTTTCCAACTGTTCTCCTTTCCAAAATCCAAGATGGATGCCATATTCCGAGTGGATTAAAACACTGTTCTCCTTTCCTTTTCACATTCTTCCTATTGGTCTCTCTTGTCATATCTCTTGCTATGGTCGGCTCCACCTTTTTACGTCCTCTTCATCTTCTCTTCATCTCCTCGTCTCCTCCCCTCTCCTAGTCTTCATCTCCTCTGCCTTCAACTGTATCTTTTCATGTCCTCTCCTATCCTCTCTTGACTAGCCTGTTTTTGAGGGTGAAAAGTTGACGGTGGAGAAAGATTCAGTTTCACCCTCGAATCACCAGTCTGAACAGATTGACACATGAAACATGTAAGTATGTTCTTCTCTCCTCTTCTACACCTCCAAAACTTCAGTGCAAAGAGGGAAGCATTAAGAGAAAAGACTGAAGAATCTACATACATGCCCTTGAACTCTGAACATTTTCACTCAGTTTGAAGAAGCAGCTATACTCTCACTATACTCCACCAGGCCGAAGGCTTGGGGAGAGAGTATGTTTTGCACTCCGTCCGTCCGTCCGTCCGTCCGTGTGTCCGTCCGTCTGTGAACAGCTAATCTCCGGCACCGTTAACCCGGTCGATGCCAAATTTTGCACACACACTCCCTGGATGCCAACGATGAACCTCTGCCCCAGAATTTCCAGAACGGCCTGTTATAGCGCCACCAGGAGGCCGCTTTGTGCAAAACAAGTTTTCGGACAGTACACCTACAGATTTTGTCCAAACCTCACGCAAATTGGTACACAGTCTCTCTAGAGCCATTCAACGAAACGGGTCTTTCAGATTTCTCAGACTCCATCCTGATTGGCTAAGATTGGCTTCCAAAGTTCGCAGGAGTGCTCAGTTTCAAACAAGATACTGCAAATCATGAACACATCGTGTGATTTCCGTGAAATTGTGCACGCACATTCCCACTAGGCCGAGGAAGAAATGCCACATGAACATTTTCAACTCAGCCTCATGGTGGCGCTATAACTGGCCGAAAAGTGTTTTTACCTCCAACTGCACAGATCTGTCTAAAACTTTGTATGCACACTCCCTAGAGGCCAAGGAAAAACCTTTGCCTGGAATTTTTCAAATCTGCTCTTTATAGCGCCACCAGGAGGCCGACATATGTAAAACACATTTTCTAATATTACTCCTTCAGATTCACGCAAATCGGTACACATGCTCTCCATAGTCATGTGATCAAGACGGGTTTCTTTGATTTCTCATAATCCACCTTCATTGCCTAAGATTGGCTACTAAACTTTTCAGGAGCTTTGTACAAATTGCCACAACTACTCAACACAGCGTCCGATCGCGGTGAAACTGTGCATGCATATTCCCACTAGGCTGAGGAAGAAATGTCTTGACAGTTATCAAATCAGCCTCATGGTGGCGCTACAACAGGCCAAGCCGTGTCACACACACACTTTAGGAAGGTCAAAGGTCAAAACGCTAGAAAGGTCAAAAATCGCTAGAAAGGTCAAAACGCCACGATGCGCTTTTTTCATCGCTAGAAAGGTCAAAACGCTAGAAAGGTCAAAAATCGCTAGAAAGGTCAAAAGGTCAAAGGTCAAAACGCTAGAAAAGTCAAAACGCCACGATGTGCTTTTTTCATCGCTAGAAAGGTCAAAACGCTAGAAAGGTCAAAAGTCGCTAGAAAGGGCAAAAGGTCAAAACGCTAGAAATGTCAAAAATCGCTAGAAAGGTCAAAACGCCACGATGCACTTTTTTCATCGCTAGAAAGGTCAAAAATCGCTAGAAAGGTCAAAACGCCACGATGCACTTTTTTCATCGCTAGAAAGGTCAAAACGCTAGAAAGGTCAAAAGGTCAAAACGCTAGAAAGGTCAAAACGCCACGATGCGCTTTTTTCATCGCTAGAAAGGTCAAAACGCCACGATGCGCTTTTTTCATCGCTAGAAAGGTCAAAACGCCACGATGCGCTTTTTTCATCGCTAGAAAGGTCAAAACGCTAGAAAGGTCAAAAATCGCTAGAAAGGTCAAAAGGTCAAAAGGTCAAAGGTCAAAACGCTAGAAAGGTCAAAAATCGCTAGAAACTAATGATTAGAAAGTGGTCAGCACCAATGATTGACAATTTGTGTGTGTGTGTGTGTGTGTGTGTGTGTGTGTGTGTGTGAGTGAGAGGGGGGGGCTTGTCTCATCTCCACTACTCAGCCTGCTGTGCGTGCGTACTGCATGCATGCATGTGTACAGTATGTGCGTACGTGAGTCTGTCTGTGAGAGCTGACTCAGCCGGAAAGCTGGTGGAATAGCTAGTGAACAGGTACCATATTAAAGTGCTGACAATAAAAAAATTGGGGGTTCAAAAAACCCCACAGTACCCCTGAAATGCATAGAAAACTGCTTTTTTTTGGCACAGCCAATAAAAAAATTGGGGGTTCAAAAAACCCCACAGTACCCCTGAAATGCATAGAAAACTGCTTTTTTTTGGCACAGCCAATAAAAAAATTGGGGGTTCAAAAAACCCCACAGTACCCCTGAAATGCATAGAAAACTGCTTTTTTTTTGGCACAGCCAATAAAAAAATTGGGGGTTCAAAAAACCCCACAGTACCCCTGAAATGCATAGAAAACTGCTTTTTTTTGGCATAGCCAATAAAAAAATTGGGGGTTCAAAAAACCCCACAGTACCCCTGAAATGCATAGAAAACTGTTTTTTTTGGCACAGCCAATAAAAAAATTGGGGGTTCAAAAAACCCCACAGTACCCCTGAAATGCATAGAAAACTGTTTTTTTTGGCACAGCCAATAAAAAAATTGGGGGTTCAAAAAACCCCACAGTACCCCTGAAATGCATAGAAAACTGCTTTTTTTTTGGCACAGCCAATACAAAAATTGGGGGTTCAAAAAACCCCACAGTACCCCTGAAATGCATAGAAAACTGCTTTTTTTGGCACAGCCAATAAACAAATTGGGGGTTCAAAAAAACCCACAGTACCCCTGAAATGCATAGAAAACTTTTTTTTTGGCACAGCCAATACAAAAATTGGGGGTTCAAAAAACCCCACAGTACCCCTGAAATGCATAGAAAACTGCTTTTTTTTGGCACAGCCAATAAAAAAATTGGGGGTTCAAAAAACCCCACAGTACCCCTGAAATGCATAGAAAACTGCTTTTTTTTGGCACAGCCAATAAAAAAATTGGGGGTTCAAAAAACCCCACAGTACCCCTGAAATGCATAGAAAACTGCTTTTTTTTTTGGCACAGCCAATAAAAAAATGGGGGTTCAAAAAACCCCACAGTACCCCTGAAATGCATAGAAAACTGCTTTTTTTTTGGCACAGCCAATAAAAAAATTGTGGGTTCAAAAAACCCCACAGTACCCCTGAAATGCATAGAAAACTGCTTTTTTTTTGGCACAGCCAATAAAAAAATTGGGGGTTCAAAAAACCCCACAGTACCCCTGAAATGCATAGAAAACTGCTTTTTTTTGGCACAGCCAATAAAAAAATTGGGGGTTCAAAAAACCCCACAGTACCCCTGAAATGCAAAGAAAACTGCTTTTTTTTGGCACAGCCAATAAAAAAATTGGGGGTTCAAAAAACCCCACAGTACCCCTGAAATGCATAGAAAACTGCTTTTTTTTTGGCACAGCCAATAAAAAAATTGGGGGTTCAAAAAACCCCACAGTACCCCTGAAATGCATAGAAAACAGCTTTTTTTTTGGCACAGCCAATAAAAAAATTGGGGGTTCAAAAAACCCCACAGTACCCCTGAAATGCATAGAAAACTGCTTTTTTTGGGCACAGCCAATAAAAAAATTGGGGGTTCAAAAAACCCCACAGTACCCCTGAAATGCATAGAAAACTGCTTTTTTTTGGCACAGCCAATAAAAAAATTGGGGGTTCAAAAAACCCCACAGTACCCCTGAAATGCATAGAAAACTGCTTTTTTTTGGCACAGCCAATAAAAAAATTGGGGGTTCAAAAAACCCCACAGTACCCCTGAAATGCATAGAAAACTGCTTTTTTTTGGCACAGCCAATAAAAAAATTGGGGGTTCAAAAAACCCCACAGTACCCCTGAAATGCATAGAAAACTGCTTTTTTTTGGCACAGCCAATACAAAAATTGGGGGTTCAAAAAACCCCACAGTACCCCTGAAATGCATAGAAAACTGCTTTTTTTTGGCACAGCCAATACAAAAATTGGGGGTTAAAAAAACCCCACAGTACCCCTGAAATGCATAGAAAACTGCTTTTTTTGGCACAGCCAATAAACAAATTGGGGGTTCAAAAAAAACCACAGTACCCCTGAAATGCATAGAAAACTGCATTTTTTTGGCACAGCCAATAACAAAATTGGGGGTTCAAAAAACCCCACAGTACCCCTGAAATGCATAAAAAACTGCTTTTTTTTTTGGCACAGCCAATACAAAAATTGGGGGTTCAAAAAACCCCACAGTACCCCTGAAATGCATAGAAAACTGTTTTTTTTTGGCACAGCCAATAAAAAAATTGGGGGTTCAAAAAACCCCACAGTACCCCTGAAATGCATAGAAAACTGCTTTTTTTTGGCACAGCCAATACAAAAATTGGGGGTTCAAAAAACCCCACAGTACCCCTGAAATGCATAGAAAACTGCTTTTTTTTGGCACAGCCAATACAAAAATTGGGGGTTCAAAAAACCCCACAGTACCCCTGAAATGCATAGAAAACAGCTTTTTTTTTGGCACAGCCAATAAAAAAATTGGGGGTTCAAAAAACCCCACAGTACCCCTGAAATGCATAGAAAACTGCTTTTTTTTGGCACAGCCAATAAAAAAATTGGGGGTTCAAAAAACCCCACAGTACCCCTGAAATGCATAGAAAACTGCTTTTTTTTGGCACAGCCAATAAAAAAATTGGGGGTTCAAAAAACCCCACAGTACCCCTGAAATGCATAGAAAACTGCTTTTTTTTGGCACAGCCAATAAAAAAATTGGTGGTTCAAAAAACCCCACAGTACCCCTGAAATGCATAGAAAACTGCTTTTTTTTGGCACAGCCAATAAAAAAATTGGGGGTTCAAAAAACCCCACAGTACCCCTGAAATGCAAAGAAAACTGCTTTTTTTTTGGCACAGCCAATAAAAAAATTGGGGGTTCAAAAACCCCCACAGTACCCCTGAAATGCATAGAAAACTGCTTTTTTTTGGCACAGCCAATACAAAAATTGGGGGTTCAAAAAACCCCACAGTACCCCTGAAATGCATAGAAAACTGCTTTTTTTTGGCATAGCCAATAAAAAAATTGGGTGTTCAAAAAACCCCACAGTACCCTTGAAATGCATAGAAAACTGCTTTTTTTTGGCACAGCCAATAAAAAAATTGGGGGTTCAAAAAACCCCACAGTACCCCTGAAATGCATAGAAAACTGCTTTTTTTTGGCACAGCCAATAAAACAATTGTGGGTTCAAAAAACCCCACAGTACCCCTGAAATGCATAGAAAACTGCTTTTTTTTGGCACAGCCAATAAAAAAATAGTGGGTTCAAAAAACCCCACAGTACCCCTGAAATGCATAGAAAACTGTTTTTTTTTTGGCACAGCCAATAAAAAAATTGGGGGTTCAAAAAACCCCACAGTACCCCTGAAATGCATAGAAAACTGATTTTTTTTTTGGCACAGCCAAATAAAAGAATTGGGGGTTCAAAAAACCCCACAGTACCCCTGAAATGCATAGAAAACTGCTTTTTTTTTGGCACAGCCAATAAAAAAATTGGGGGTTCAAAAACCCCCACAGTACCCCTGAAATGCATAGAAAACTGCTTTTTTTTGGCACAGCCAATACAAAAATTGGGGGTTAAAAAAACCCCACAGTACCCCTGAAATGCATAGAAAACTGCTTTTTTTTGGCACAGCCAATAAAAAAATTGGGGGTTCAAAAAACCCCACAGTACCCCTGAAATGCATAGAAAAATGCATAGAAAACTGCTTTTTTTTTGGCACAGCCAATAAAAAAATTGGGGGTTCAAAAAACCCCACAGTACCCCTGAAATGCATAGAAAACTGCTTTTTTTTGGCACAGCCAATAAAAAAATTGGGGGTTCAAAAAACCCCACAGTACCCCTGAAATGCATAGAAAACTGATTTTTTTTGGCACAGCCAATAAAAAAATTGGGGGTTCAAAAAACCCCAAAGTACCCCTGAAATGCATAGAAAACTGCTTTTTTTTGGCACAGCCAATACAAAAATTGGGGGTTAAAAAAACCCCACAGTACCCCTGAAATGCAAAGAAAACTGCTTTTTTTTGGCACAGCCAATAAAAAAATTGGGGGTTCAAAAACCCCCACAGTACCCCTGAAATGCATAGAAAACTGCTTTTTTTTGGCACAGCCAATACAAAAATTGGGGGTTCAAAAAACCCCACAGTACCCCTGAAATGCATAGAAAACTGCTTTTTTTTGGCACAGCCAATAAAAAAATTGGGGGTTCAAAAAACCCCACAGTACCCCTGAAATGCATAGAAAAATGCATAGAAAACTGCTTTTTTTTTGGCACAGCCAATAAAAAAATTGGGGGTTCAAAAAACCCCACAGTACCCCTGAAATGAATAGAAAACTGCTTTTTTTTTGGCACAGCCAATAAAAAAATTGGGGGTTCAAAAAACCCCACAGTACCCCTGAAATGCATAGAAAACGGCTTTTTTTTGGCACAGCCAATAAAAAAATTGGGGGTTCAAAAAACCCCACAGTACCCCTGAAATGCAAAGAAAACTGCTTTTTTTTGGCACAGACAATAAAAAAATTGGGGGTTCAAAAAACCCCACAGTACCCCTGAAATGCATAGAAAACTGCTTTTTTTTGGCACAGCCAATAAAAAAATTGGGGGTTCAAAAAACCCCACAGTACCCCTGAAATGCATAGAAAACTGCTTTTTTTTTGGCACAGACAATAAAAAAATTGGGGGTTCAAAAAACCCCACAGTACCCCTGAAATGCATAGAAAACTGCTTTTTTTTGGCACAGCCAATAAAAAAATTGGGGGTTCAAAAAACCCCACAGTACCCCTGAAATGCATAGAAAACTGTTTTTTTTTTTGGCACAGCCAATAAAAAAAGTGGGGGTTCAAAAAACCCCACAGTACCCCTGAAATGCATAGAAAACTGCTTTTTTTTTGGCATAGCCAATAAAAAAATTGGGGGTTCAAAAAACCGCACAGTACCCCTGAAATGCATAGAAAACTGCTTTTTTTTTGGCACAGCCAATAAAAAAATTGGGGGTTCAAAAAACCCCACAGTACCCCTGAAATGCATAGAAAACTGCTTTTTTTTGGCACAGCCAATAAAAAAATTGGGGGTTCAAAAACCCCCACAGTACCCCTGAAATGCATAGAAAACTGCTTTTTTTTGGCACAGCCAATAAAAAAATTGGGGGTTCAAAAAAACCCACAGTACCCCTGAAATGCATAGAAAACTGTTTTTTTTTGGCACAGCCAATAAAAAAATTGGGGGTTCAAAAAACCCCACAGTACCCCTGAAATGCATAGAAAACTGCTTTTTTTTGGCACAGCCAATAAAAAAATTGGGGGTTCAAAAAACCCCACAGTACCCCTGAAATGCATAGAAAACTGCTTTTTTTTTTGGCACAGCCAATACAAAAATTGGGGGTTCAAAAAAACCCCACAATACCCCTGAAATGCATAGAAAACTGCTTTTTTTTGGCACAGCCAATACAAAAATTGGGGGTTCAAAAGACCCCACAGTACCCCTGAAATGCATAGAAAACTGCTTTTTTTTTTTGGCACAGCCAATAAAAAAAGTTGGGGGTTCAAAAACCCCACAGTACCCCTGAAATGCATAGAAAACTGCTTTTTTTTGGCACAGCCAATAAAAAAAGTTGGGGGTTCAAAAAACCCCACAGTACCCCTGAAATGCATAGAAAACATTTTTTTTTTGGCACAGCCAATAAAAAAGATTGGGGGTTCAAAAAACCCCACAGTACCCCTGAAATGCATAGAAAACTGCTTTTTTTTGGCCACGATGCGCCTTTTCATCGCTAGAAAGGTCAAAGGTCAAAACGCTAGAAAGGTCAAAGGTCAAAAGGTCAAAGTTCAAAAGGTCAAATCGCTAGAAAGGTCAAAATGCCACGATGCGCTTTTTTCATCGCTAGAAAGGTCAAAACGCCACGATGCGCTTTTTTCATCTCTAGAAAGGTCAAAGGTCAAAACGCTAGAAAGGTCAAAGGTCAAAGGGTCAAAAGGTCAAAGGTCAAAAGGTCAAATCGCTAGAAAGGTCAAAATGCCACGATGCGCTTTTTTCATAGCCAGAAAGGTCAAAACGCCACGATGCGCTTTTTTCATCGCTAGAAAGGTCAAAGGTCAAAACGCTAGAAAGGTCAAAAATCACTAGAAAGGTCAAAAGGTCCAAGGTCAAAACGCTAGAAAGGTCAAAAATTGCTAGAAAGGGCAAAACGCCACGATGCGCTTTTTTCATCGCTAGAAAGGTCAAAACGCTAGAAAGGTCAAAACGCTAGAAAGGTCAAAAATCGCTAGAAAGGTCAAAAGGTCAAAGGTCAAAACGCTAGAAAGGTCAAAAATCGCTAGAAAGGTCAAAAGGTCAAAAGGTCCAAGGTCCAAGGTCAGCCAATAAAAAATTTGGGGGTTCAAAAAACCCCACAGTACCCCTGAAATGCATAGAAAACTGCTTTTTCTTTGCACAGCCAATAAAAAAATTGGGGGTTCAAAAAACCCCACAGTACCCCTGAAATGCATAGAAAACTTCTTTTTTTTGGCACAGCCAATAAAAAAAATTGGGGGTTCAAAAAACCCCACAGTACCCCTGAAATGCATAGAAAACTGCTTTTTCTTTGCACAGCCAATAAAAAAATTGGGGGTTCAAAAAACCCCACAGTACCCCTGAAATGCATAGAAAACTTCTTTTTTTTGGCACAGCCAATAAAAAAAATTGGGGGTTCAAAAAACCCCACAGTACCCCTGAAATGCATAGAAAACTGCTTTTTTTTGGCACAGCCAATAAAAAAAATTGGGGGTTCTAAAAACCCCACAGTACCCCTGAAATGCATAGAAAAATGCATAGAAAACTGCTTTTTTTTTTGGCACAGCCAATAAAAAAAATTGGGGGTTCAAAAAACCCCACAGTACCCCTGAAATGCATAGAAAACTGCTTTTTTTTGGCACAGCCAATAAAAAAATTGGGGGTTCAAAAAACCCCACAGTACCCCTGAAATGCATAGAAAAATGCATAGAAAACTGCTTTTTTTTTGGCACAGCCAATAAAAAAATTGGGGGTTCAAAAAACCCCACAGTACCCCTGAAATGCATAGAAAACTGCTTTTTTTTGGCACAGCCAATAAAAAAATTGGGGGTTCAAAAAACCCCACAGTACCCCTGAAATGCATAGAAAAATGCATAGAAAACTGCTTTTTTTTTGGCACAGCCAATAAAAAAATTGGGGGTTCAAAAAACCCCACAGTACCCCTGAAATGCATAGAAAACTGCTTTTTTTTGGCACAGCCAATAAAAAAATTGGGGGTTCAAAAAACCCCACAGTACCCCTGAAATGCATAGAAAACTGCTTTTTTTTGGCACAGCCAATAAAAAAATTGGGGGTTCAAAAAACCCCACAGTACCCCTGAAATGCATAGAAAACTGCTTTTTTTTTGGCACAGCCAATAAAAAAATTGGGGGTTCAAAAAACCCCACAGTACCCCTGAAATGCATAGAAAACTGCTTTTTTTTTGGCACAGCCAATAAAAAAATTGGGGGTTCTAAAAACCCCACAGTACCCCTGAAATGCATAGAAAAATGCATAGAAAACTGCTTTTTTTTTGGCACAGCCAATAAAAAAAATTGGGGGTTCAAAAAACCCCACAGTACCCCTGAAATGCATAGAAAACTGCTTTTTTTTGGCACAGCCAATAAAAAAATTGGGGGTTCAAAAAACCCCACAGTACCCCTGAAATGCATAGAAAACTCCTTTTTTTTTTGCACAGCCAATAAAAAAATTGGGGGTTCAAAAAACCCCACAGTACCCCTGAAATGCATAGAAAACTGCTTTTTTTTTGGCACAGCCAATAAAAAAATTGGGGGTTCAAAAAACCCCACAGTACCCCTGAAATGCATAGAAAAATGCATAGAAAACTGCTTTTTTTTTGGCACAGCCAATAAAAAAATTGGGGGTTCAAAAAACCCCACAGTACCCCTGAAATGCATAGAAAACTCCTTTTTTTTGGCACAGCCAATAAAAAAATTGGGGGTTCAAAAAACCCCACAGTACCCCTGAAATGCATAGAAAACTGCTTTTTTTTGGCACAGCCAATAAAAAAATTGGGGGTTCAAAAAACCCCACAGTACCCCTGAAATGCATAGAAAACTGCTTTTTTTTTTGGCACCGCCAATAAAAAAATTGGGGGTTCAAAAAACCCCACAGTACCCCTGAAATGCATAGAAAACTGCTTTTTTTTTGGCACAGCCAATAAACAAATTGGGGGTTCAAAAAACCCCACAGTACCCCTGAAATGCATAGAAAACTGCTTTTTTTTGGCACAGCCAATAAAAAAAATGGGGGTTCAAAAAACCCCACAGTACCCCTGAAATGCATAGAAAACTGCTTTTTTTTGGCACAGCCAATAAAAAAATTGGGGGTTCAAAAAACCCCACAGTACCCCTGAAATGCATAGAAAACTGCTTTTTTTTGGCATAGCCAATAAAAAAATTGGGGGTTCAAAAAACCCCACAGTACCCCTGAAATGCATAGAAAACTGCTTTTTTTTGGCACAGCCAATAAAAAAAATTGGGGGTTCAAAAAACCCCACAGTACCCCTGAAATGCATAGAAAACTGCTTTTTTTTGGCACAGCCAATAAAAAAATTGGGGGTTCAAAAAACCCCACAGTACCCCTGAAATGCATAGAAAACTGCTTTTTTTTTGGCACAGCCAATACAAAAATTGGGGGTTCAAAAAACCCCACAATACCCCTGAAATGCATAGAAAACTGCTTTTTTTTGGCACAGCCAATACAAAAATTGGGGGTTCAAAAGACCCCACAGTACCCCTGAAATGCATAGAAAACTGCTTTTTTTTTGGCACAGCCAATAAAAAAATTGGGGGTTCAAAAAACCCCACAGTACCCCTGAAATGCATAGAAAACTGCATTTTTTTGGCACAGCCAATACAAAAATTGGGGGTTCAAAAAACCCCACAGTACCCCTGAAATGCATAGAAAACTGCTTTTTTTTGGCCACGATGCGCCTTTTCATCGCTAGAAAGGTCAAAGGTCAAAACGCTAGAAAGGTCAAAGGTCAAAAGGTCAAAGTTCAAAAGGTCAAAGGTCAAAAGTTCAAATCGCTAGAAAGGTCAAAATGCCACGATGCGCTTTTTTCATCGCTAGAAAGGTCAAAACGCCACGATGCGCTTTTTTCATCTCTAGAAAGGTCAAAGGTCAAAACGCTAGAAAGGTCAAAGGTCAAAAGGTCAAAGGTCAAAAGGTCAAATCGCTAGAAAGGTCAAAATGCCACGATGCGCTTTTTTCATAGCCAGAAAGGTCAAAACGCCACGATGCGCTTTTTTCATCGCTAGAAAGGTCAAAGGTCAAAACGCTAGAAAGGTCAAAAATCACTAGAAAGGTCAAAAGGTCCAAGGTCAAAACGCTAGAAAGGTCAAAAATTGCTAGAAAGGGCAAAACGCCACGATGCGCTTTTTTCATCGCTAGAAAGGTCAAAACGCTAGAAAGGTCAAAACGCTAGAAAGGTCAAAAGGTCAAAAGGTCCAAGGTCCAAGGTCAGCCAATAAAAAATTTGGGGGTTCAAAAAACCCCACAGTACCCCTGAAATGCATAGAAAACTGCTTTTTTTTTTGGCACAGCCAATAAAAAAATTGGGGGTTCAAAAAACCCCACAGTACCCCTGAAATGCATAGAAAACTGCTTTTTTTTTGGCACAGCCAATAAAAAAATTGGGGGTTCAAAAAACCCCACAGTACCCCTGAAATGCATAGAAAACTGCTTTTTTTTGGCACAGCCAATAAAAAAATTGAGGGTTCAAAAAACCCCACAGTACCCCTGAAATGCATAGAAAACTGCTTTTTCTTTGCACAGCCAATAAAAAAATTGGGGGTTCAAAAAGCCCCACAGTACCCCTGAAATGCATAGAAAACTGCTTTTTTTTTGGCACAGCCAATAAAAAAATTGGGGGTTCAAAAAACCCCACAGTACCCCTGAAATGCATAGAAAACTGCTTTTTTTTGGCACAGCCAATAAAAAAATTGAGGGTTCAAAAAACCCCACAGTACCCCTGAAATGCATAGAAAACTGCTTTTTCTTTGCACAGCCAATAAAAAAATTGGGGGTTCAAAAAACCCCACAGTACCCCTGAAATGCATAGAAAACTGTTTTTTTTTGGCACAGCCAATAAAAAAATTGGGGGTTCAAAAAACCCCACAGTACCCCTGAAATGCATAGAAAACTGCTTTTTTTGGCCACGATGCGCCTTTTCATCGCTAGAAAGGTCAAAGGTCAAAACGCTAGAAAGGTCAAAGGTCAAAAGGTCAAAGTTCAAAAGGTCAAAGGTCAAAAGTTCAAATCGCTAGAAAGGTCAAAATGCCACGATGCGCTTTTTTCATCGCTAGAAAGGTCAAAACGCCACGATGCGCTTTTTTCATCTCTAGAAAGGTCAAAGGTCAAAACGCTAGAAAGGTCAAAGGTCAAAAGGTCAAAAGGTCAAAGGTCAAAAGGTCAAATCGCTAGAAAGGTCAAAATGCCACGATGCGCTTTTTTCATAGCCAGAAAGGTCAAAACGCCACGATGCGCTTTTTTCATCGCTAGAAAGGTCAAAGGTCAAAACGCTAGAAAGGTCAAAAATCACTAGAAAGGTCAAAAGGTCCAAGGTCAAAACGCTAGAAAGGTCAAAAATTTCTAGAAAGGGCAAAACGCCACGATGCGCTTTTTTCATCGCTAGAAAGGTCAAAACGCTAGAAAGGTCAAAAGGTCAAAAGGTCCAAGGTCCAAGGTCAGCCAATAAAAAATTTGGGGGTTCAAAAAACCCCACAGTACCCCTGAAATGCATAGAAAACTGCTTTTTTTTTTGGCACAGCCAATAAAAAAATTGGGGGTTCAAAAAACCCCACAGTACCCCTGAAATGCATAGAAAACTGCTTTTTTTTGGCACAGCCAATAAAAAAATTGGGGGTTCAAAAAACCCCACAGTACCCCTGAAATGCATAGAAAACTGCTTTTTTTTGGCACAGCCAATAAAAAAATTGAGGGTTCAAAAAACCCCACAGTACCCCTGAAATGCATAGAAAACTGCTTTTTCTTTGCACAGCCAATAAAAAAATTGGGGGTTCAAAAAACCCCACAGTACCCCTGAAATGCATAGAAAACTTCTTTTTTTTGGCACAGCCAATAAAAAAAATTGGGGGTTCAAAAAACCCCACAGTAACCCAGAAATGCATAGAAAACTGCTTTTTTTTTTGGCACAGCCAATACAAAAATTGGGGGTTCAAAAAACCCCACAATACCCCTGAAATGCATAGAAAACTGCTTTTTTTTTGGCACAGCCAATAAAAAAATTGGGGGTTCAAAAGACCCCACAGTACCCCTGAAATGCATAGAAAACTGCTTTTTTTTGGCACAGCCAATAAAAAAATTGGGGGTTCAAAAAACCCCACAGTACCCCTGAAATGCATAGAAAACTGCTTTTTTTTTGGCACAGACAATAAAAAAATTGGGGGTTCAAAAACCCCCACAGTACCCCTGAAATGCATAGAAAACTGCTTTTTTTTGGCACAGCCAATAAAAAAATTGGGGGTTCAAAAAAACCCACAGTACCCCTGAAATGCATAGAAAACTGCTTTTTTTTGGCACAGCCAATAAAAAAATTGGGGGTTCAAAAAACCCCACAGTACCCCTGAAATGCATAGAAAACTGCTTTTTTTTGGCACAGCCAATAAAAAAATTGGGGGTTCAAAAAACCCCACAGTACCCCTGAAATGCATAGAAAACTGCTTTTTTTTTGGCACAGCCAATAAAAAAAGTGGGGGTTCAAAAAACCCCACAGTACCCCTGAAATGCATAGAAAACTGCTTTTTTTTTGGCACAGCCAATACAAAAATTGGGGGTTCAAAAAACCCCACAGTACCCCTGAAATGCATAGAAAACTGCTTTTTTTTGGCACAGCCAATAAAAAAATTGGGGGTTCAAAAAACCCCACAGTACCCCTGAAATGCATAGAAAACTGCTTTTTTTTGGCACAGCCAATAAAAAAATTGGGGGTTCAAAAAACCCCACAGTACCCCTGAAATGCATAGAAAACTGCTTTTTTTTGGCATAGCCAATAAAAAAATTGGGGGTTCAAAAAACCCCACAGTACCCCTGAAATGCATAGAAAACTGCTTTTTTTTGGCACAGCCAATAAAAAAAATTGGGGGTTCAAAAAACCCCACAGTACCCCTGAAATGCATAGAAAACTGCTTTTTTTTGGCACAGCCAATAAAAAAATTGGGGGTTCAAAAAACCCCACAGTACCCCTGAAATGCATAGAAAACTGCTTTTTTTTGGCACAGCCAATAAAAAAATTGGGGGTTCAAAAAACCCCACAGTACCCCTGAAATGCATAGAAAACTGCTTTTTTTTGGCACAGCCAATACAAAAATTGGGGGTTCAAAAAACCCCACAGTACCCCTGAAATGCATAGAAAACTGCTTTTTTTTGGCCACGATGCGCCTTTTCATCGCTAGAAAGGTCAAAGGTCAAAACGCTAGAAAGGTCAAAGGTCAAAAGGTCAAAGTTCAAAAGGTCAAAGGTCAAAAGTTCAAATCGCTAGAAAGGTCAAAATGCCACGATGCGCTTTTTTCATCGCTAGAAAGGTCAAAACGCCACGATGCGCTTTTTTCATCTCTAGAAAGGTCAAAGGTCAAAACGCTAGAAAGGTCAAAGGTCAAAAGGTCAAAGGTCAAAAGGTCAAATCGCTAGAAAGGTCAAAATGCCACGATGCGCTTTTTTCATAGCCAGAAAGGTCAAAACGCCACGATGCGCTTTTTTCATCGCTAGAAAGGTCAAAGGTCAAAACGCTAGAAAGGTCAAAAATCACTAGAAAGGTCAAAAGGTCCAAGGTCAAAACGCTAGAAAGGTCAAAAATTGCTAGAAAGGGCAAAACGCCACGATGCGCTTTTTTCATCGCTAGAAAGGTCAAAACGCTAGAAAGGTCAAAACGCTAGAAAGGTCAAAAGGTCAAAAGGTCCAAGGTCCAAGGTCAGCCAATAAAAAATTTGGGGGTTCAAAAAACCCCACAGTACCCCTGAAATGCATAGAAAACTGCTTTTTTTTTTGGCACAGCCAATAAAAAAATTGGGGGTTCAAAAAACCCCACAGTACCCCTGAAATGCATAGAAAACTGCTTTTTTTTTGGCACAGCCAATAAAAAAATTGGGGGTTCAAAAAACCCCACAGTACCCCTGAAATGCATAGAAAACTGCTTTTTTTTGGCACAGCCAATAAAAAAATTGAGGGTTCAAAAAACCCCACAGTACCCCTGAAATGCATAGAAAACTGCTTTTTCTTTGCACAGCCAATAAAAAAATTGGGGGTTCAAAAAACCCCACAGTACCCCTGAAATGCATAGAAAACTGCTTTTTTTTTGGCACAGCCAATAAAAAAATTGGGGGTTCAAAAAACCCCACAGTACCCCTGAAATGCATAGAAAACTGCTTTTTTTTGGCACAGCCAATAAAAAAATTGAGGGTTCAAAAAACCCCACAGTACCCCTGAAATGCATAGAAAACTGCTTTTTCTTTGCACAGCCAATAAAAAATTTGGGGGTTCAAAAAACCCCACAGTACCCCTGAAATGCATAGAAAACTGTTTTTTTTTGGCACAGCCAATAAAAAAATTGGGGGTTCAAAAAACCCCACAGTACCCCTGAAATGCATAGAAAACTGCTTTTTTTTGGCCACGATGCGCCTTTTCATCGCTAGAAAGGTCAAAGGTCAAAACGCTAGAAAGGTCAAAGGTCAAAAGGTCAAAGTTCAAAAGGTCAAAGGTCAAAAGTTCAAATCGCTAGAAAGGTCAAAATGCCACGATGCGCTTTTTTCATCGCTAGAAAGGTCAAAACGCCACGATGCGCTTTTTTCATCTCTAGAAAGGTCAAAGGTCAAAACGCTAGAAAGGTCAAAGGTCAAAAGGTCAAAAGGTCAAAGGTCAAAAGGTCAAATCGCTAGAAAGGTCAAAATGCCACGATGCGCTTTTTTCATAGCCAGAAAGGTCAAAACGCCACGATGCGCTTTTTTCATCGCTAGAAAGGTCAAAGGTCAAAACGCTAGAAAGGTCAAAAATCACTAGAAAGGTCAAAAGGTCCAAGGTCAAAACGCTAGAAAGGTCAAAAATTGCTAGAAAGGGCAAAACGCCACGATGCGCTTTTTTCATCGCTAGAAAGGTCAAAACGCTAGAAAGGTCAAAAGGTCAAAAGGTCCAAGGTCCAAGGTCAGCCAATACAAAATTTGGGGGTTCAAAAAACCCCACAGTACCCCTGAAATGCATAGAAAACTGCTTTTTTTTTTGGCACAGCCAATAAAAAAATTGGGGGTTCAAAAAACCCCACAGTACCCCTGAAATGCATAGAAAACTGCTTTTTTTTGGCACAGCCAATAAAAAAATTGGGGGTTCAAAAAACCCCACAGTACCCCTGAAATGCATAGAAAACTGCTTTTTTTTGGCACAGCCAATAAAAAAATTGAGGGTTCAAAAAACCCCACAGTACCCCTGAAATGCATGGAAAACTGCTTTTTCTTTGCACAGCCAATAAAAAAATTGGGGGTTCAAAAAACCCCACAGTACCCCTGAAATGCATAGAAAACTTCTTTTTTTTGGCACAGCCAATAAAAAAAATTGGGGGTTCAAAAAACCCCACAGTAACCCAGAAATGCATAGAAAACTGCTTTTTTTTTTGGCACAGCCAATACAAAAATTGGGGGTTCAAAAAACCCCACAATACCCCTGAAATGCATAGAAAACTGCTTTTTTTTTGGCACAGCCAATAAAAAAATTGGGGGTTCAAAAGACCCCACAGTACCCCTGAAATGCATAGAAAACTGCTTTTTTTTGGCACAGCCAATAAAAAAATTGGGGGTTCAAAAAACCCCACAGTACCCCTGAAATGCATAGAAAACTGCTTTTTTTTTGGCACAGACAATAAAAAAATTGGGGGTTCAAAAACCCCCACAGTACCCCTGAAATGCATAGAAAACTGCTTTTTTTTGGCACAGCCAATAAAAAAATTGGGGGTTCAAAAAAACCCACAGTACCCCTGAAATGCATAGAAAACTGCTTTTTTTTGGCACAGCCAATAAAAAAATTGGGGGTTCAAAAAACCCCACAGTACCCCTGAAATGCATAGAAAACTGCTTTTTTTTGGCACAGCCAATAAAAAAATTGGGGGTTCAAAAAACCCCACAGTACCCCTGAAATGCATAGAAAACTGCTTTTTTTTTGGCACAGCCAATAAAAAAAGTGGGGGTTCAAAAAACCCCACAGTACCCCTGAAATGCATAGAAAACTGCTTTTTTTTTGGCACAGCCAATAAAAAAATTGGGGGTTCAAAAAACCCCACAGTACCCCTGAAATGCATAGAAAACTGCTTTTTTTTGGCACAGCCAATAAAAAAATTGGGGGTTCAAAAAACCCCACAGTACCCCTGAAATGCATAGAAAACTGCTTTTTTTTTGGCACAGCCAATACAAAAATTGGGGGTTCAAAAAACCCCACAGTACCCCTGAAATGCATAGAAAACTGCTTTTTTTTGGCACAGCCAATAAAAAAATTGGGGGTTCAAAAAACCCCACAGTACCCCTGAAATGCATAGAAAACGGTTTTTTTTTTTGGCACAGCCAATAAGAAAATTGGGGGTTCAAAAAACCCCACAGTACCCCTGAAATGCATAGAAAACTGCTTTTTTTTTTGGCACAGACAATAAAAAAATTGGGGGTTCAAAAAACCCCACAGTACCCCTGAAATGCATAGAAAACTGCTTTTTTTTTTGGCACAGCCAATAAAAAAATTGGGGGTTCAAAAAACCCCACAGTACCCCTGAAATGCATAGAAAACTGTTTTTTTTTGGCACAGCCAATAAAAAAATTGGGGGTTCAAAAAACCCCACAGTACCCCTGAAATGCATAGAAAACTCCTTTTTTTTTGGCACAGCCAATAAAAAAATTGGGGGTTAAAAAAAACCCACAGTACCCCTGAAATGCATAGAAAACTGTTTTTTTTTTTGGCACAGCCAATAAAAAAATTGGGGGTTCAAAAAACCCCACAGTACCCCTGAAATGCATAGAAAACTGATTTTTTTTTGGCACAGCCAAATAAAAGAATTGGGGGTTCAAAAAACCCCACAGTACCCCTGAAATGCATAGAAAACTGCTTTTTTTTTGGCACAGCCAATAAAAAAATTGGGGGTTCAAAAAACCCCACAGTACCCCTGAAATGCATAGAAAACTGCTTTTTTTTGGCACAGACAATAAAAAAATTGGGGGTTAAAAAAACCCCACAGTACCCCTGAAATGCATAGAAAACTGCTTTTTTTTGGCACAGCCAATAAAAAAATTGGGGGTTAAAAAAAACCCACAGTACCCCTGAAATGCATAGAAAACTGCTTTTTTTGGCACAGACAATAAAAAAATTGGGGGTTCAAAAAACCCCACAGTACCCCTGAAATGCATAGAAAACTGCTTTTTTTTGGCACAGCCAATAAAACAATTGGGGGTTCAAAAAACCCCACAGTACCCCTGAAATGCATAGAAAACTGCTTTTTTTTGGCACAGCCAATAAACAAATTGGGGGTTCAAAAAACCCCACAGTACCCCTGAAATGCATAGAAAACTGCTTTTTTTTGGCACAGCCAATAAAAAAAATGGGGGTTCAAAAAACCCCACAGTACCCCTGAAATGCATAGAAAACTGCTTTTTTTTGGCACAGCCAATAAAAAAAATGGGGGTTAAAAAAAACCCACAGTACCCCTGAAATGCATAGAAAACTGCTTTTTTTTTGGCACAGCCAATAAAAAAATTGGGGGTTCAAAAAACCCCACAGTACCCCTGAAATGCATAGAAAACTGCTTTTTTTTGGCACAGCCAATAAAAAAATTGGGGGTTCAAAAAACCCCACAGTACCCCTGAAATGCATAGAAAACTTCTTTTTTTTGGCACAGCCAATAAAAAAAATTGGGGGTTCAAAAAACCCCACAGTACCCCTGAAATGCATAGAAAACTGCTTTTTTTTGGCACAGCCAATAAAAAAATTGGGGGTTCAAAAAACCCCACAGTACCCCTGAAATGCATAGAAAACTGCTTTTTTTTTGGCACAGCCAATAAACAAATTGGGGGTTCAAAAAACCCCACAGTACCCCTGAAATGCATAGAAAACTGCTTTTTTTTGGCACAGCCAATAAAAAAAGTTGGGGTTCAAAAAACCCCACAGTACCCCTGAAATGCATAGAAAACTGTTTTTTTTTTGCACAGCCAATAAAAAAATTGGGGGTTCAAAAAACCCCACAGTACCCCTGAAATGCATAGAAAACTGCTTTTTTTTGGCACAGCCAATAAAAAAATTGGGGGTTCAAAAAACCCCACAGTACCCCTGAAATGCATAGAAAACTGATTTTTTTTTTTGGCACAGCCAATACAAAAATTGGGGGTTCAAAAAACCCCACAATACCCCTGAAATGCATAGAAAACTGCTTTTTTTTGGCACAGCCAATACAAAAATTGGGGGTTCAAAAGACCCCACAGTACCCCTGAAATGCATAGAAAACTGCTTTTTTTTTTGGCACAGCCAATAAAAAAAGTTGGGGGTTCAAAAAACCCCACAGTACCCCTGAAATGCATAGAAAACTGCTTTTTTTTGGCACAGCCAATAAAAAAATTGGGGGTTCAAAAAACCCCACAGTACCCCTGAAATGCATAGAAAACTGTTTTTTTTTTGCACAGCCAATAAAAAAATTGGGGGTTCAAAAAACCCCACAGTACCCCTGAAATGCATAGAAAACTGCTTTTTTTTGGCCACGATGCGCCTTTTCATCGCTAGAAAGGTCAAAGGTCAAAACGCTAGAAAGGTCAAAGGTCAAAAGGTCAAAGTTCAAAAGGTCAAAGGTCAAAAGTTCAAATCGCTAGAAAGGTCAAAATGCCACGATGCGCTTTTTTCATCGCTAGAAAGGTCAAAACGCCACGATGCGCTTTTTTCATCTCTAGAAAGGTCAAAGGTCAAAACGCTAGAAAGGTCAAAGGTCAAAAGGTCAAAAGGTCAAAGGTCAAATCGCTAGAAAGGTCAAAATGCCACGATGCGCTTTTTTCATAGCCAGAAAGGTCAAAACGCCACGATGCGCTTTTTTCATCGCTAGAAAGGTCAAAGGTCAAAACGCTAGAAAGGTCAAAAATCACTAGAAAGGTCAAAAGGTCCAAGGTCAAAACGCTAGAAAGGTCAAAAATTGCTAGAAAGGGCAAAACGCCACGATGCGCTTTTTTCATCGCTAGAAAGGTCAAAACGCTAGAAAGGTCAAAAATCGCTAGAAAGGTCAAAAGGTCAAAGGTCAAAACGCTAGAAAGGTCAAAAATCGCTAGAAAGGTCAAAAGGTCAAAAGGTCCAAGGTCCAAGGTCAGCCAATAAAAAATTTGGGGGTTCAAAAAACCCCACAGTACCCCTGAAATGCATAGAAAACTGCTTTTTTTTTGGCACAGCCAATAAAAAAATTGGGGGTTCAAAAAACCCCACAGTACCCCTGAAATGCATAGAAAACTGCTTTTTTTGGCACAGCCAATAAAAAAATTGGGGGTTCAAAAAACCCCACAGTACCCCTGAAATGCATAGAAAACTGCATAGAAAACTGCTTTTTTTTTGGCACAGCCAATAAAAAAATTGGGGGTTCAAAAAACCCCACAGTACCCCTGAAATGCATAGAAAACTGCTTTTTTTTGGCACAGCCAATAAGAAAATTGGGGGTTCAAAAAACCCCACAGTACCCCTGAAATGCATAGAAAACTGCTTTTTTTTTTGGCACAGACAATAAAAAAATTGGGGGTTCAAAAAACCCCACAGTACCCCTGAAATGCATAGAAAACTGCTTTTTTTTGGCCACGATGCGCCTTTTCATCGCTAGAAAGGTCAAAGGTCAAAACGCTAGAAAGGTCAAAGGTCAAAAGGTCAAAGTTCAAAAGGTCAAAGGTCAAAAGTTCAAATCGCTAGAAAGGTCAAAATGCCACGATGCGCTTTTTTCATCGCTAGAAAGGTCAAAACGCCACGATGCGCTTTTTTCATCTCTAGAAAGGTCAAAGGTCAAAACGCTAGAAAGGTCAAAGGTCAAAAGGTCAAAAGGTCAAAGGTCAAATCGCTAGAAAGGTCAAAATGCCACGATGCGCTTTTTTCATAGCCAGAAAGGTCAAAACGCCACGATGCGCTTTTTTCATCGCTAGAAAGGTCAAAGGTCAAAACGCTAGAAAGGTCAAAAATCACTAGAAAGGTCAAAAGGTCCAAGGTCAAAACGCTAGAAAGGTCAAAAATTGCTAGAAAGGGCAAAACGCCACGATGCGCTTTTTTCATCGCTAGAAAGGTCAAAACGCTAGAAAGGTCAAAAATCGCTAGAAAGGTCAAAAGGTCAAAGGTCAAAACGCTAGAAAGGTCAAAAATCGCTAGAAAGGTCAAAAGGTCAAAAGGTCCAAGGTCCAAGGTCAGCCAATAAAAAATTTGGGGGTTCAAAAAACCCCACAGTACCCCTGAAATGCATAGAAAACTGCTTTTTTTTTGGCACAGCCAATAAAAAAATTGGGGGTTCAAAAAACCCCACAGTACCCCTGAAATGCATAGAAAACTGCTTTTTTTGGCACAGCCAATAAAAAAATTGGGGGTTCAAAAAACCCCACAGTACCCCTGAAATGCATAGAAAACTGCATAGAAAACTGCTTTTTTTTTGGCACAGCCAATAAAAAAATTGGGGGTTCAAAAAACCCCACAGTACCCCTGAAATGCATAGAAAACTGCTTTTTTTTGGCACAGCCAATAAAAAAATTGGGGGTTCAAAAAACCCCACAGTACCCCTGAAATGCATAGAAAACTCCTTTTTTTTTGCACAGCCAATAAAAAAATTGGGGGTTCAAAAAACCCCACAGTACCCCTGAAATGCATAGAAAACTGCTTTTTTTTTGGCACAGCCAATAAAAAAATTGGGGGTTCAAAAAACCCCACAGTACCCCTGAAATGCATAGAAAACTGCTTTTTTTTGGCACAGCCAATAAAAAAATTGGGGGTTCAAAAAACCCCACAGTACCCCTGAAATGCATAGAAAACTGCTTTTTTTTGGCACAGCCAATAAAAAAATTGGGGGTTCAAAAAAAACCACAGTACCCCTGAAATGCATAGAAAACTGCTTTTTTTTGGCACAGCCAATAAAAAAATTGGGGGTTCAAAAAAACCCACAGTACCCCTGAAATGCATAGAAAACTCCTTTTTTTTTTGCACAGCCAATAAAAAAATTGGGGGTTCAAAAAACCCCACAGTACCCCTGAAATGCATAGAAAACTGCTTTTTTTTGGCACAGCCAATAAAAAAATTGGGGGTTCAAAAAACCCCACAGTACCCCTGAAATGCATAGAAAACTGCTTTTTTTTGGCACAGCCAATAAAAAAATTGGGGGTTCAAAAAACCCCACAGTACCCCTGAAATGCATAGAAAACTGCTTTTTTTTGGCACAGCCAATAACAAAATTGGGGGTTCAAAAAACCCCACAGTACCCCTGAAATGCATAGAAAACTGCTTTTTTTTGGCACAGCCAATAAAACAATTGGGGGTTCAAAAAACCCCACAGTACCCCTGAAATGCATAGAAAACTGCTTTTTTTTTGGCACAGCCAATAAAAAAATTGGGGGTTCAAAAAACCCCACAGTACCCCTGAAATGCATAGAAAACTGCTTTTTTTTGGCACAGCCAATAAAAAAATTGGGGGTTCAAAAAACCCCACAGTACCCCTGAAATGCAAAGAAAACTGCTTTTTTTTGGCACAGCCAATAAAAAAATTGGGGGTTCAAAAAACCCCACAGTACCCCTGAAATGCATAGAAAACGGTTTTTTTTTTGGCACAGCCAATAAGAAAATTGGGGGTTCAAAAAACCCCACAGTACCCCTGAAATGCATAGAAAACTGCTTTTTTTTTTGGCACAGACAATAAAAAAATTGGGGGTTCAAAAAACCCCACAGTACCCCTGAAATGCATAGAAAACTGCTTTTTTTTTTGGCACAGCCAATAAAAAAATTGGGGGTTCAAAAAACCCCACAGTACCCCTGAAATGCATAGAAAACTGTTTTTTTTGGCACAGCCAATAAAAAAATTGGGGGTTCAAAAAACCCCACAGTACCCCTGAAATGCATAGAAAACTCCTTTTTTTTTGGCACAGCCAATAAAAAAATTGGGGGTTAAAAAAAACCCACAGTACCCCTGAAATGCATAGAAAACTGTTTTTTTTTTGGCACAGCCAATAAAAAAATTGGGGGTTCAAAAAACCCCACAGTACCCCTGAAATGCATAGAAAACTGATTTTTTTTTGGCACAGCCAAATAAAAGAATTGGGGGTTCAAAAAACCCCACAGTACCCCTGAAATGCATAGAAAACTGCTTTTTTTTTGGCACAGCCAATAAAAAAATTGGGGGTTCAAAAAACCCCACAGTACCCCTGAAATGCATAGAAAACTGCTTTTTTTTGGCACAGACAATAAAAAAATTGGGGGTTAAAAAAACCCCACAGTACCCCTGAAATGCATAGAAAACTGCTTTTTTTTGGCACAGCCAATAAAAAAATTGGGGGTTAAAAAAACCCCACAGTACCCCTGAAATGCATAGAAAACTGCTTTTTTTGGCACAGACAATAAAAAAATTGGGGGTTCAAAAAACCCCACAGTACCCCTGAAATGCATAGAAAACTGCTTTTTTTTGGCACAGCCAATAAAACAATTGGGGGTTCAAAAAACCCCACAGTACCCCTGAAATGCATAGAAAACTGCTTTTTTTTGGCACAGCCAATAAACAAATTGGGGGTTCAAAAAACCCCACAGTACCCCTGAAATGCATAGAAAACTGCTTTTTTTTGGCACAGCCAATAAAAAAAATGGGGGTTCAAAAAACCCCACAGTACCCCTGAAATGCATAGAAAACTGCTTTTTTTTGGCACAGCCAATAAAAAAAATGGGGGTTAAAAAAAACCCACAGTACCCCTGAAATACATAGAAAACTGCTTTTTTTTTGGCACAGACAATAAAAAAATTGGGGGTTCAAAAAACCCCACAGTACCCCTGAAATGCATAGAAAACTGCTTTTTTTTGGCACAGCCAATAAAACAATTGGGGGTTCAAAAAACCCCACAGTACCCCTGAAATGCATAGAAAACTGCTTTTTTTGGCACAGCCAATAAACAAATTGGGGGTTCAAAAAACCCCACAGTACCCCTGAAATGCATAGAAAACTGCTTTTTTTTGGCACAGCCAATAAAAAAAATGGGGGTTCAAAAAACCCCACAGTACCCCTGAAATGCATAGAAAACTGCTTTTTTTTGGCACAGCCAATAAAAAAAATGGGGGTTAAAAAAAACCCACAGTACCCCTGAAATGCATAGAAAACTGCTTTTTTTTTTGCACAGCCAATAAAAAAATTGGGGGTTCAAAAAACCCCACAGTACCCCTGAAATGCATAGAAAACTGCTTTTTTTTGGCACAGCCAATAAAAAAATTGGGGGTTCAAAAAACCCCACAGTACCCCTGAAATGCATAGAAAACTTCTTTTTTTTGGCACAGCCAATAAAAAAAATTGGGGGTTCAAAAAACCCCACAGTACCCCTGAAATGCATAGAAAACTGCTTTTTTTTGGCACAGCCAATAAAAAAATTGGGGGTTCAAAAAACCCCACAGTACCCCTGAAATGCATAGAAAACTGCTTTTTTTTTGGCACAGCCAATAAACAAATTGGGGGTTCAAAAAACCCCACAGTACCCCTGAAATGCATAGAAAACTGCTTTTTTTTGGCACAGCCAATAAAAAAAGTTGGGGTTCAAAAAACCCCACAGTACCCCTGAAATGCATAGAAAACTGTTTTTTTTTTGCACAGCCAATAAAAAAATTGGGGGTTCAAAAAACCCCACAGTACCCCTGAAATGCATAGAAAACTGCTTTTTTTTGGCACAGCCAATAAAAAAATTGGGGGTTCAAAAAACCCCACAGTACCCCTGAAATGCATAGAAAACTGCTTTTTTTTTTTGGCACAGCCAATACAAAAATTGGGGGTTCAAAAAACCCCACAATACCCCTGAAATGCATAGAAAACTGCTTTTTTTTGGCACAGCCAATACAAAAATTGGGGGTTCAAAAGACCCCACAGTACCCCTGAAATGCATAGAAAACTGCTTTTTTTTTTGGCACAGCCAATAAAAAAAGTTGGGGGTTCAAAAAACCCCACAGTACCCCTGAAATGCATAGAAAACTGCTTTTTTTTGGCACAGCCAATAAAAAAATTGGGGGTTCAAAAAACCCCACAGTACCCCTGAAATGCATAGAAAACTGTTTTTTTTTTGCACAGCCAATAAAAAAATTGGGGGTTCAAAAAACCCCACAGTACCCCTGAAATGCATAGAAAACTGCTTTTTTTTGGCCACGATGCGCCTTTTCATCGCTAGAAAGGTCAAAGGTCAAAACGCTAGAAAGGTCAAAGGTCAAAAGGTCAAAGTTCAAAAGGTCAAAGGTCAAAAGTTCAAATCGCTAGAAAGGTCAAAATGCCACGATGCGCTTTTTTCATCGCTAGAAAGGTCAAAACGCCACGATGCGCTTTTTTCATCTCTAGAAAGGTCAAAGGTCAAAACGCTAGAAAGGTCAAAGGTCAAAAGGTCAAAAGGTCAAAGGTCAAATCGCTAGAAAGGTCAAAATGCCACGATGCGCTTTTTTCATAGCCAGAAAGGTCAAAACGCCACGATGCGCTTTTTTCATCGCTAGAAAGGTCAAAGGTCAAAACGCTAGAAAGGTCAAAAATCACTAGAAAGGTCAAAAGGTCCAAGGTCAAAACGCTAGAAAGGTCAAAAATTGCTAGAAAGGGCAAAACGCCACGATGCGCTTTTTTCATCGCTAGAAAGGTCAAAACGCTAGAAAGGTCAAAAATCGCTAGAAAGGTCAAAAGGTCAAAGGTCAAAACGCTAGAAAGGTCAAAAATCGCTAGAAAGGTCAAAAGGTCAAAAGGTCCAAGGTCCAAGGTCAGCCAATAAAAAATTTGGGGGTTCAAAAAACCCCACAGTACCCCTGAAATGCATAGAAAACTGCTTTTTTTTTGGCACAGCCAATAAAAAAATTGGGGGTTCAAAAAACCCCACAGTACCCCTGAAATGCATAGAAAACTGCTTTTTTTGGCACAGCCAATAAAAAAATTGGGGGTTCAAAAAACCCCACAGTACCCCTGAAATGCATAGAAAACTGCATAGAAAACTGCTTTTTTTTTGGCACAGCCAATAAAAAAATTGGGGGTTCAAAAAACCCCACAGTACCCCTGAAATGCATAGAAAACTGCTTTTTTTTTGGCACAGCCAATAAAAAAATTGGGGGTTCAAAAAACCCCACAGTACCCCTGAAATGCATAGAAAACTGCTTTTTTTTGGCACAGCCAATAAAAAAATTGGGGGTTCAAAAAACCCCACAGTACCCCTGAAATGCATAGAAAACTGCTTTTTTTTGGCACAGCCAATAAAAAAATTGGGGGTTCAAAAAAAACCACAGTACCCCTGAAATGCATAGAAAACTGCTTTTTTTTGGCACAGCCAATAAAAAAATTGGGGGTTCAAAAAAACCCACAGTACCCCTGAAATGCATAGAAAACTCCTTTTTTTTTTGCACAGCCAATAAAAAAATTGGGGGTTCAAAAAACCCCACAGTACCCCTGAAATGCATAGAAAACTGCTTTTTTTTGGCACAGCCAATAAAAAAATTGGGGGTTCAAAAAACCCCACAGTACCCCTGAAATGCATAGAAAACTGCTTTTTTTTGGCACAGCCAATAAAAAAATTGGGGGTTCAAAAAACCCCACAGTACCCCTGAAATGCATAGAAAACTGCTTTTTTTTGGCACAGCCAATAACAAAATTGGGGGTTCAAAAAACCCCACAGTACCCCTGAAATGCATAGAAAACTGCTTTTTTTTGGCACAGCCAATAAAACAATTGGGGGTTCAAAAAACCCCACAGTACCCCTGAAATGCATAGAAAACTGCTTTTTTTTTGGCACAGCCAATAAAAAAATTGGGGGTTCAAAAAACCCCACAGTACCCCTGAAATGCATAGAAAACTGCTTTTTTTTGGCACAGCCAATAAAAAAATTGGGGGTTCAAAAAACCCCACAGTACCCCTGAAATGCAAAGAAAACTGCTTTTTTTTGGCACAGCCAATAAAAAAATTGGGGGTTCAAAAAACCCCACAGTACCCCTGAAATGCATAGAAAACGGTTTTTTTTTTGGCACAGCCAATAAGAAAATTGGGGGTTCAAAAAACCCCACAGTACCCCTGAAATGCATAGAAAACTGCTTTTTTTTTTGGCACAGACAATAAAAAAATTGGGGGTTCAAAAAACCCCACAGTACCCCTGAAATGCATAGAAAACTGCTTTTTTTTTTGGCACAGCCAATAAAAAAATTGGGGGTTCAAAAAACCCCACAGTACCCCTGAAATGCATAGAAAACTGTTTTTTTTGGCACAGCCAATAAAAAAATTGGGGGTTCAAAAAACCCCACAGTACCCCTGAAATGCATAGAAAACTGCTTTTTTTTGGCACAGCCAATAACAAAATTGGGGGTTCAAAAAACCCCACAGTACCCCTGAAATGCATAGAAAACTGCTTTTTTTTGGCACAGCCAATAAAACAATTGGGGGTTCAAAAAACCCCACAGTACCCCTGAAATGCATAGAAAACTGCTTTTTTTTTGGCACAGCCAATAAAAAAATTGGGGGTTCAAAAAACCCCACAGTACCCCTGAAATGCATAGAAAACTGCTTTTTTTTGGCACAGCCAATAAAAAAATTGGGGGTTCAAAAAACCCCACAGTACCCCTGAAATGCAAAGAAAACTGCTTTTTTTTGGCACAGCCAATAAAAAAATTGGGGGTTCAAAAAACCCCACAGTACCCCTGAAATGCATAGAAAACGGTTTTTTTTTTGGCACAGCCAATAAGAAAATTGGGGGTTCAAAAAACCCCACAGTACCCCTGAAATGCATAGAAAACTGCTTTTTTTTTTGGCACAGACAATAAAAAAATTGGGGGTTCAAAAAACCCCACAGTACCCCTGAAATGCATAGAAAACTGCTTTTTTTTTTTGGCACAGCCAATAAAAAAATTGGGGGTTCAAAAAACCCCACAGTACCCCTGAAATGCATAGAAAACTGTTTTTTTTGGCACAGCCAATAAAAAAATTGGGGGTTCAAAAAACCCCACAGTACCCCTGAAATGCATAGAAAACTCCTTTTTTTTTGGCACAGCCAATAAAAAAATTGGGGGTTAAAAAAAACCCACAGTACCCCTGAAATGCATAGAAAACTGTTTTTTTTTTGGCACAGACAATAAAAAAATTGGGGGTTCAAAAAACCCCACAGTACCCCTGAAATGCATAGAAAACTGATTTTTTTTTGGCACAGCCAAATAAAAGAATTGGGGGTTCAAAAAACCCCACAGTACCCCTGAAATGCATAGAAAACTGCTTTTTTTTTGGCACAGCCAATAAAAAAATTGGGGGTTCAAAAAACCCCACAGTACCCCTGAAATGCATAGAAAACTGCTTTTTTTTGGCACAGACAATAAAAAAATTGGGGGTTAAAAAAACCCCACAGTACCCCTGAAATGCATAGAAAACTGCTTTTTTTTGGCACAGCCAATAAAAAAATTGGGGGTTAAAAAAACCCCACAGTACCCCTGAAATGCATAGAAAACTGCTTTTTTTGGCACAGACAATAAAAAAATTGGGGGTTCAAAAAACCCCACAGTACCCCTGAAATGCATAGAAAACTGCTTTTTTTTGGCACAGCCAATAAAACAATTGGGGGTTCAAAAAACCCCACAGTACCCCTGAAATGCATAGAAAACTGCTTTTTTTTGGCACAGCCAATAAACAAATTGGGGGTTCAAAAAACCCCACAGTACCCCTGAAATGCATAGAAAACTGCTTTTTTTTGGCACAGCCAATAAAAAAAATGGGGGTTCAAAAAACCCCACAGTACCCCTGAAATGCATAGAAAACTGCTTTTTTTTGGCACAGCCAATAAAAAAAATGGGGGTTAAAAAAAACCCACAGTACCCCTGAAATGCATAGAAAACTGCTTTTTTTTTGGCACAGCCAATAAAAAAATTGGGGGTTCAAAAAACCCCACAGTACCCCTGAAATGCATAGAAAACTGCTTTTTTTTGGCACAGCCAATAAAAAAATTGGGGGTTCAAAAAACCCCACAGTACCCCTGAAATGCATAGAAAACTTCTTTTTTTTGGCACAGCCAATAAAAAAAATTGGGGGTTCAAAAAACCCCACAGTACCCCTGAAATGCATAGAAAACTGCTTTTTTTTGGCACAGCCAATAAAAAAATTGGGGGTTCAAAAAACCCCACAGTACCCCTGAAATGCATAGAAAACTGCTTTTTTTTTGGCACAGCCAATAAACAAATTGGGGGTTCAAAAAACCCCACAGTACCCCTGAAATGCATAGAAAACTGCTTTTTTTTGGCACAGCCAATAAAAAAAGTTGGGGGTTCAAAAAACCCCACAGTACCCCTGAAATGCATAGAAAACTGTTTTTTTTTTGCACAGCCAATAAAAAAATTGGGGGTTCAAAAAACCCCACAGTACCCCTGAAATGCATAGAAAACTGCTTTTTTTTGGCACAGCCAATAAAAAAATTGGGGGTTCAAAAAACCCCACAGTACCCCTGAAATGCATAGAAAACTGCTTTTTTTTTTTTGGCACAGCCAATACAAAAATTGGGGGTTCAAAAAACCCCACAATACCCCTGAAATGCATAGAAAACTGCTTTTTTTTGGCACAGCCAATACAAAAATTGGGGGTTCAAAAGACCCCACAGTACCCCTGAAATGCATAGAAAACTGCTTTTTTTTTTGGCACAGCCAATAAAAAAAGTTGGGGGTTCAAAAAACCCCACAGTACCCCTGAAATGCATAGAAAACTGCTTTTTTTTGGCACAGCCAATAAAAAAATTGGGGGTTCAAAAAACCCCACAGTACCCCTGAAATGCATAGAAAACTGTTTTTTTTTTGCACAGCCAATAAAAAAATTGGGGGTTAAAAAAACCCCACAGTACCCCTGAAATGCATAGAAAACTGCTTTTTTTTGGCCACGATGCGCTTTTTTCATCTCTAGAAAGGTCAAAGGTCAAAACGCTAGAAAGGTCAAAGGTCAAAAGGTCAAAAGGTCAAAGGTCAAATCGCTAGAAAGGTCAAAATGCCACGATGCGCTTTTTTCATAGCCAGAAAGGTCAAAACGCCACGATGCGCTTTTTTCATCGCTAGAAAGGTCAAAGGTCAAAACGCTAGAAAGGTCAAAAATCACTAGAAAGGTCAAAAGGTCCAAGGTCAAAACGCTAGAAAGGTCAAAAATTGCTAGAAAGGGCAAAACGCCACGATGCGCTTTTTTCATCGCTAGAAAGGTCAAAACGCTAGAAAGGTCAAAAATCGCTAGAAAGGTCAAAAGGTCAAAGGTCAAAACGCTAGAAAGGTCAAAAATCGCTAGAAAGGTCAAAAGGTCAAAAGGTCCAAGGTCCAAGGTCAGCCAATAAAAAATTGGGGGTTCAAAAAACCCCACAGTACCCCTGAAATGCATAGAAAAATGCATAGAAAACTGCTTTTTTTTTTGGCACAGCCAATAAAAAAATTGGGGGTTCAAAAAACCCCACAGTACCCCTGAAATGCATAGAAAACTGCTTTTTTTTGGCACAGCCAATACAAAAATTGGGGGTTCAAAAAACCCCACAGTACCCCTGAAATGCATAGAAAACTGCTTTTTTTTGGCACAGCCAATAAAAAAATTGGGGGTTCAAAAAAAACCACAGTACCCCTGAAATGCATAGAAAACTGCTTTTTTTTGGCACAGCCAATAAAAAAATTGGGGGTTCAAAAAAACCCACAGTACCCCTGAAATGCATAGAAAACTCCTTTTTTTTTTGCACAGCCAATAAAAAAATTGGGGGTTCAAAAAACCCCACAGTACCCCTGAAATGCATAGAAAACTGCATAGAAAACTGCTTTTTTTTTGGCACAGCCAATAAAAAAATTGGGGGTTCAAAAAACCCCACAGTACCCCTGAAATGCATAGAAAACTGCTTTTTTTTGGCACAGCCAATAAAAAAATTGGGGGTTCAAAAAACCCCACAGTACCCCTGAAATGCATAGAAAACTGCTTTTTTTTGCACAGCCAATAAAAAAATTGGGGGTTCAAAAAACCCCACAGTACCCCTGAATTGCATAGAAAACTGTTTTTTTTGGCACAGCCAATAAAAAAATTGGGGGTTCAAAAAACCCCACAGTACCCCTGAAATGCATAGAAAACTCCTTTTTTTTTGGCACAGCCAATAAAAAAATTGGGGGTTAAAAAAAACCCACAGTACCCCTGAAATGCATAGAAAACTGTTTTTTTTTTGGCACAGCCAATAAAAAAATTGGGGGTTCAAAAAACCCCACAGTACCCCTGAAATGCATAGAAAACTGATTTTTTTTTGGCACAGCCAAATAAAAGAATTGGGGGTTCAAAAAACCCCACAGTACCCCTGAAATGCATAGAAAACTGCTTTTTTTTTGGCACAGCCAATAAAAAAATTGGGGGTTCAAAAAACCCCACAGTACCCCTGAAATGCATAGAAAACTGCTTTTTTTTGGCACAGACAATAAAAAAATTGGGGGTTAAAAAAACCCCACAGTACCCCTGAAATGCATAGAAAACTGCTTTTTTTTGGCACAGCCAATAAAAAAATTGGGGGTTAAAAAAACCCCACAGTACCCCTGAAATGCATAGAAAACTGCTTTTTTTGGCACAGACAATAAAAAAATTGGGGGTTCAAAAAACCCCACAGTACCCCTGAAATGCATAGAAAACTGCTTTTTTTTGGCACAGCCAATAAAACAATTGGGGGTTCAAAAAACCCCACAGTACCCCTGAAATGCATAGAAAACTGCTTTTTTTTGGCACAGCCAATAAACAAATTGGGGGTTCAAAAAACCCCACAGTACCCCTGAAATGCATAGAAAACTGCTTTTTTTTGGCACAGCCAATAAAAAAAATGGGGGTTCAAAAAACCCCACAGTACCCCTGAAATGCATAGAAAACTGCTTTTTTTTGGCACAGCCAATAAAAAAAATGGGGGTTCAAAAAACCCCACAGTACCCCTGAAATGCATAGAAAACTGCTTTTTTTTGGCACAGCCAATAAAAAAATTGGGGGTTCAAAAAACCCCACAGTACCCCTGAAATGCATAGAAAACTTCTTTTTTTTGGCACAGCCAATAAAAAAAATTGGGGGTTCAAAAAACCCCACAGTACCCCTGAAATGCATAGAAAACTGCTTTTTTTTGGCACAGCCAATAAAAAAATTGGGGGTTCAAAAAACCCCACAGTACCCCTGAAATGCATAGAAAACTGCTTTTTTTTTGGCACAGCCAATAAACAAATTGGGGGTTCAAAAAACCCCACAGTACCCCTGAAATGCATAGAAAACTGCTTTTTTTTGGCACAGCCAATAAAAAAAGTTGGGGGTTCAAAAAACCCCACAGTACCCCTGAAATGCATAGAAAACTGTTTTTTTTTTGCACAGCCAATAAAAAAATTGGGGGTTCAAAAAACCCCACAGTACCCCTGAAATGCATAGAAAACTGCTTTTTTTTGGCACAGCCAATAAAAAAATTGGGGGTTCAAAAAACCCCACAGTACCCCTGAAATGCATAGAAAACTGCTTTTTTTTTTTTGGCACAGCCAATACAAAAATTGGGGGTTCAAAAAACCCCACAATACCCCTGAAATGCATAGAAAACTGCTTTTTTTTGGCACAGCCAATACAAAAATTGGGGGTTCAAAAGACCCCACAGTACCCCTGAAATGCATAGAAAACTGCTTTTTTTTTTGGCACAGCCAATAAAAAAAGTTGGGGGTTCAAAAAACCCCACAGTACCCCTGAAATGCATAGAAAACTGCTTTTTTTTGGCACAGCCAATAAAAAAATTGGGGGTTCAAAAAACCCCACAGTACCCCTGAAATGCATAGAAAACTGTTTTTTTTTTGCACAGCCAATAAAAAAATTGGGGGTTAAAAAAACCCCACAGTACCCCTGAAATGCATAGAAAACTGCTTTTTTTTGGCCACGATGCGCTTTTTTCATCTCTAGAAAGGTCAAAGGTCAAAACGCTAGAAAGGTCAAAGGTCAAAAGGTCAAAAGGTCAAAGGTCAAATCGCTAGAAAGGTCAAAATGCCACGATGCGCTTTTTTCATAGCCAGAAAGGTCAAAACGCCACGATGCGCTTTTTTCATCGCTAGAAAGGTCAAAGGTCAAAACGCTAGAAAGGTCAAAAATCACTAGAAAGGTCAAAAGGTCCAAGGTCAAAACGCTAGAAAGGTCAAAAATTGCTAGAAAGGGCAAAACGCCACGATGCGCTTTTTTCATCGCTAGAAAGGTCAAAACGCTAGAAAGGTCAAAAGGTCAAAGGTCAAAACGCTAGAAAGGTCAAAAATCGCTAGAAAGGTCAAAAGGTCAAAAGGTCCAAGGTCCAAGGTCAGCCAATAAAAAATTGGGGGTTCAAAAAACCCCACAGTACCCCTGAAATGCATAGAAAAATGCATAGAAAACTGCTTTTTTTTTTGGCACAGCCAATAAAAAAATTGGGGGTTCAAAAAACCCCACAGTACCCCTGAAATGCATAGAAAACTGCTTTTTTTTGGCACAGCCAATAAAAAAATTGGGGGTTCAAAAAACCCCACAGTACCCCTGAAATGCATAGAAAACTGCTTTTTTTTGGCACAGCCAATAAAAAAATTGGGGGTTCAAAAAAAACCACAGTACCCCTGAAATGCATAGAAAACTGCTTTTTTTTGGCACAGCCAATAAAAAAATTGGGGGTTCAAAAAAACCCACAGTACCCCTGAAATGCATAGAAAACTCCTTTTTTTTTTGCACAGCCAATAAAAAAATTGGGGGTTCAAAAAACCCCACAGTACCCCTGAAATGCATAGAAAACTGCATAGAAAACTGCTTTTTTTTTGGCACAGCCAATAAAAAAATTGGGGGTTCAAAAAACCCCACAGTACCCCTGAAATGCATAGAAAACTGCTTTTTTTTGGCACAGCCAATAAAAAAATTGGGGGTTCAAAAAACCCCACAGTACCCCTGAAATGCATAGAAAACTCCTTTTTTTTTGCACAGCCAATAAAAAAATTGGGGGTTCAAAAAACCCCACAGTACCCCTGAAATGCATAGAAAACTGCTTTTTTTTTGGCACAGCCAATAAAAAAATTGGGGGTTCAAAAAACCCCACAGTACCCCTGAAATGCATAGAAAACTGCTTTTTTTTGGCACAGCCAATACAAAAATTGGGGGTTCAAAAAACCCCACAGTACCCCTGAAATGCATAGAAAACTGCTTTTTTTTTGGCACAGCCAATAAAAAAATTGGGGGTTCAAAAAACCCCACAGTACCCCTGAAATGCATAGAAAACTGCTTTTTTTTGGCACAGCCAATAAAAAAAGTTGGGGGTTCAAAAAACCCCACAGTACCCCTGAAATGCAT
The DNA here is from genome assembly GCF_951216825.1 of Electrona antarctica. Taxonomy (NCBI): domain Eukaryota; kingdom Metazoa; phylum Chordata; class Actinopteri; order Myctophiformes; family Myctophidae; genus Electrona; species Electrona antarctica. The sequence goes on from NC_136809.1 coordinate 39,851,252, forward strand.
AGAAAACTGTTTTTTTTTGGCACAGCCAATACAAAAATTGGGGGTTCAAAAAACCCCACAGTACCCCTGAAATGCATAGAAAACTGTTTTTTTTGGCCACGATGCGCCTTTTCATCGCTAGAAAGGTCAAAGGTCAAAACGCTAGAAAGGTCAAAGGTCAAAAGGTCAAAGTTCAAAAGGTCAAAGGTCAAAAGTTCAAATCGCTAGAAAGGTCAAAATGCCACGATGCGCTTTTTTCATCGCTAGAAAGGTCAAAACGCCACGATGCGCTTTTTTCATCTCTAGAAAGGTCAAAGGTCAAAACGCTAGAAAGGTCAAAGGTCAAAAGGTCAAAGGTCAAAAGGTCAAATCGCTAGAAAGGTCAAAATGCCACGATGCGCTTTTTTCATAGCCAGAAAGGTCAAAACGCCACGATGCGCTTTTTTCATCGCTAGAAAGGTCAAAGGTCAAAACGCTAGAAAGGTCAAAAATCACTAGAAAGGTCAAAAGGTCCAAGGTCAAAACGCTAGAAAGGTCAAAAATTGCTAGAAAGGGCAAAACGCCACGATGCGCTTTTTTCATCGCTAGAAAGGTCAAAACACTAGAAAGGTCAAAACGCTAGAAAGGTCAAAAGGTCAAAAGGTCCAAGGTCCAAGGTCAGCCAATAAAAAATTTGGGGGTTCAAAAAACCCCACAGTACCCCTGAAATGCATAGAAAACTGCTTTTTTTTTTGGCACAGCCAATAAAAAAATTGGGGGTTCAAAAAACCCCACAGTACCCCTGAAATGCATAGAAAACTGCTTTTTTTTTGGCACAGCCAATAAAAAAATTGGGGGTTCAAAAAACCCCACAGTACCCCTGAAATGCATAGAAAACTGCTTTTTTTTGGCACAGCCAATAAAAAAATTGAGGGTTCAAAAAACCCCACAGTACCCCTGAAATGCATAGAAAACTGCTTTTTCTTTGCACAGCCAATAAAAAAATTGGGGGTTCAAAAAACCCCACAGTACCCCTGAAATGCATAGAAAACTGTTTTTTTTTGGCACAGCCAATAAAAAAATTGGGGGTTCAAAAAACCCCACAGTACCCCTGAAATGCATAGAAAACTGCTTTTTTTTGGCCACGATGCGCCTTTTCATCGCTAGAAAGGTCAAAGGTCAAAACGCTAGAAAGGTCAAAGGTCAAAAGGTCAAAGGTCAAAAGTTCAAATCGCTAGAAAGGTCAAAATGCCACGATGCGCTTTTTTCATCGCTAGAAAGGTCAAAACGCCACGATGCGCTTTTTTCATCTCTAGAAAGGTCAAAGGTCAAAACGCTAGAAAGGTCAAAAGGTCAAAAGGTCAAAGGTCAAAAGGTCAAATCGCTAGAAAGGTCAAAATGCCACGATGCGCTTTTTTCATAGCCAGAAAGGTCAAAACGCCACGATGCGCTTTTTTCATCGCTAGAAAGGTCAAAGGTCAAAACGCTAGAAAGGTCAAAAATCACTAGAAAGGTCAAAAGGTCCAAGGTCAAAACGCTAGAAAGGTCAAAAATTGCTAGAAAGGGCAAAACGCCACGATGCGCTTTTTTCATCGCTAGAAAGGTCAAAACGCTAGAAAGGTCAAAAGGTCAAAAGGTCCAAGGTCCAAGGTCAGCCAATAAAAAATTTGGGGGTTCAAAAAACCCCACAGTACCCCTGAAATGCATAGAAAACTGCTTTTTTTTTTGGCACAGCCAATAAAAAAATTGGGGGTTCAAAAAACCCCACAGTACCCCTGAAATGCATAGAAAACTGCTTTTTTTTGGCACAGCCAATAAAAAAATTGGGGGTTCAAAAAACCCCACAGTACCCCTGAAATGCATAGAAAACTGCTTTTTTTTGGCACAGCCAATAAAAAAAGTTGAGGGTTCAAAAAACCCCACAGTACCCCTGAAATGCATAGAAAACTGCTTTTTCTTTGCACAGCCAATAAAAAAATTGGGGGTTCAAAAAACCCCACAGTACCCCTGAAATGCATAGAAAACTGCTTTTTTTTGGCACAGCCAATACAAAAATTGGGGGTTCAAAAAACCCCACAATACCCCTGAAATGCATAGAAAACTGCTTTTTTTTTGGCACAGCCAATACAAAAATTGGGGGTTCAAAAGACCCCACAGTACCCCTGAAATGCATAGAAAACTGCTTTTTTTTGGCACAGCCAATAAAAAAATTGGGGGTTCAAAAAACCCCACAGTACCCCTGAAATGCATAGAAAACTGCTTTTTTTTTGGCACAGCCAATAAAAAAAGTGGGGGTTCAAAAAACCCCACAGTACCCCTGAAATGCATAGAAAACTGCTTTTTTTTTGGCACAGCCAATAAAAAAATTGGGGGTTCAAAAAACCCCACAGTACCCCTGAAATGCATAGAAAACTGCTTTTTTTTGGCACAGCCAATAAAAAAATTGGGGGTTCAAAAAACCCCACAGTACCCCTGAAATGCATAGAAAACTGCTTTTTTTTGGCACAGCCAATAACAAAATTGGGGGTTCAAAAAACCCCACAGTACCCCTGAAATGCATAGAAAACTGCTTTTTTTTGGCACAGCCAATAAAACAATTGGGGGTTCAAAAAACCCCACAGTACCCCTGAAATGCATAGAAAACTGCTTTTTTTTTGGCACAGCCAATAAAAAAATTGGGGGTTCAAAAAACCCCACAGTACCCCTGAAATGCATAGAAAACTGCTTTTTTTTGGCACAGCCAATAAAAAAATTGGGGGTTCAAAAAACCCCACAGTACCCCTGAAATGCAAAGAAAACTGCTTTTTTTTGGCACAGCCAATAAAAAAATTGGGGGTTCAAAAAACCCCACAGTACCCCTGAAATGCATAGAAAACGGTTTTTTTTTGGCACAGCCAATAAGAAAATTGGGGGTTCAAAAAACCCCACAGTACCCCTGAAATGCATAGAAAACTGCTTTTTTTTTTGGCACAGACAATAAAAAAATTGGGGGTTCAAAAAACCCCACAGTACCCCTGAAATGCATAGAAAACTGCTTTTTTTTTGGCACAGCCAATAAAAAAATTGGGGGTTCAAAAAACCCCACAGTACCCCTGAAATGCATAGAAAACTGTTTTTTTTTGGCACAGCCAATAAAAAAATTGGGGGTTCAAAAAACCCCACAGTACCCCTGAAATGCATAGAAAACTCCTTTTTTTTGGGCACAGCCAATAAAAAAATTGGGGGTTAAAAAAAACCCACAGTACCCCTGAAATGCATAGAAAACTGTTTTTTTTTTGGCACAGCCAATAAAAAAATTGGGGGTTCAAAAAACCCCACAGTACCCCTGAAATGCATAGAAAACTGATTTTTTTTTGGCACAGCCAAATAAAAGAATTGGGGGTTCAAAAAACCCCACAGTACCCCTGAAATGCATAGAAAACTGCATTTTTTTTGGCACAGCCAATAAAAAAATTGGGGGTTCAAAAGACCCCACAGTACCCCTGAAATGCATAGAAAACTGCTTTTTTTTGGCACAGACAATACAAAAATTGGGGGTTAAAAAAAACCCACAGTACCCCTGAAATGCATAGAAAACTGCTTTTTTTTGGCACAGCCAATAAAAAAATTGGAGGTTAAAAAAAACCCACAGTACCCCTGAAATGCATAGAAAACTGCTTTTTTTGGCACAGACAATAAAAAAATTGGGGGTTCAAAAAACCCCACAGTACCCCTGAAATGCATAGAAAACTGCTTTTTTTTGGCACAGCCAATAAAACAATTGGGGGTTCAAAAAACCCCACAGTACCCCTGAAATGCATAGAAAACTGCTTTTTTTTGGCACAGCCAATAAACAAATTGGGGGTTCAAAAAACCCCACAGTACCCCTGAAATGCATAGAAAACTGCTTTTTTTTGGCACAGCCAATAAAAAAAATGGGGGTTCAAAAAACCCCACAGTACCCCTGAAATGCATAGAAAACTGCTTTTTTTTGGCACAGCCAATAAAAAAAATGGGGGTTAAAAAAAACCCACAGTACCCCTGAAATGCATAGAAAACTGCTTTTTTTTTGGCATAGCCAATAAAAAAATTGGGGGTTCAAAAAACCCCACAGTACCCCTGAAATGCATAGAAAACTGCTTTTTTTTGGCACAGCCAATAAAAAAATTGGGGGTTCAAAAAACCCCACAGTACCCCTGAAATGCATAGAAAACTTCTTTTTTTTGGCACAGCCAATAAAAAAAATTGGGGGTTCAAAAAACCCCACAGTACCCCTGAAATGCATAGAAAACTGCTTTTTTTTGGCACAGCCAATAAAAAAATTGGGGGTTCAAAAAACCCCACAGTACCCCTGAAATGCATAGAAAACTGCTTTTTTTTTGGCACAGCCAATAAACAAATTGGGGGTTCAAAAAACCCCACAGTACCCCTGAAATGCATAGAAAACTGCTTTTTTTTGGCACAGCCAATAAAAAAAATGGGGGTTAAAAAAAACCCACAGTACCCCTGAAATGCATAGAAAACTGCTTTTTTTTTGGCACAGCCAATAAAAAAATTGGGGGTTCAAAAAACCCCACAGTACCCCTGAAATGCATAGAAAACTGCTTTTTTTTGGCACAGCCAATAAAAAAAATTGGGGGTTCAAAAAAACCCCACAGTACCCCTGAAATGCATAGAAAACTGCTTTTTTTTGGCACAGCCAATAAAAAAATTGGGGGTTCAAAAAACCCCACAGTACCCCTGAAATGCATAGAAAACTGCTTTTTTTTTTTGGCACAGCCAATACAAAAATTGGGGGTTCAAAAAACCCCACAATACCCCTGAAATGCATAGAAAACTGCTTTTTTTTGGCACAGCCAATACAAAAATTGGGGGTTCAAAAGACCCCACAGTACCCCTGAAATGCATAGAAAACTGCTTTTTTTTGGCACAGCCAAAAAAATAATTGGGGGTTCAAAAAACCCCACAGTACCCTGAAATGCATAGAAAACTGCTTTTTTTTTGGCACAGCCAATACAAAAATTGGGGGTTCAAAAAAACCCACAGTACCCCTGAAATGCATGGAAAACTGCTTTTTTTTTGGCACAGCCAATAAAAAAAGTTGGGGGTTCAAAAAACCCCACAGTACCCCTGAAATGCATAGAAAACTGCTTTTTTTTGGCACAGCCAATAAAAAAAGTTGGGGGTTCAAAAAACCCCACAGTACCCCTGAAATGCATAGAAAACTGTTTTTTTTTTGCACAGCCAATAAAAAAATTGGGGGTTAAAAAAACCCCACAGTACCCCTGAAATGCATAGAAAACTGCTTTTTTTTGGCCACGATGCGCCTTTTCATCGCTAGAAAGGTCAAAGGTCAAAACGCTAGAAAGGTCAAAGGTCAAAAGTTCAAATCGCTAGAAAGGTCAAAATGCCACGATGCGCTTTTTTCATCGCTAGAAAGGTCAAAACGCCACGATGCGCTTTTTTCATCTCTAGAAAGGTCAAAGGTCAAAACGCTAGAAAGGTCAAAGGTCAAAAGGTCAAAGGTCAAATCGCTAGAAAGGTCAAAATGCCACGATGCGCTTTTTTCATAGCCAGAAAGGTCAAAACGCCACGATGCGCTTTTTTCATCGCTAGAAAGGTCAAAGGTCAAAACGCTAGAAAGGTCAAAAATCACTAGAAAGGTCAAAAGGTCCAAGGTCAAAACGCTAGAAAGGTCAAAAATTGCTAGAAAGGGCAAAACGCCACGATGCGCTTTTTTCATCGCTAGAAAGGTCAAAACGCTAGAAAGGTCAAAACGCTAGAAAGGTCAAAAATCGCTAGAAAGGTCAAAAGGTCAAAGGTCAAAACGCTTGAAAGGTCAAAAATCGCTAGAAAGGTCAAAAGGTCAAAAGGTCCAAGGTCCAAGGTCAGCCAATAAAAAATTTGGGGGTTCAAAAAACCCCACAGTACCCCTGAAATGCATAGAAAACTGCTTTTTTTTTGGCACAGCCAATAAAAAAATTGGGGGTTCAAAAAACCCCACAGTACCCCTGAAATGCATAGAAAACTGCTTTTTTTGGCACAGCCAATAAAAAAATTGGGGGTTCAAAAAACCCCACAGTACCCCTGAAATGCATAGAAAACTGCATAGAAAACTGCTTTTTTTTTGGCACAGCCAATAAAAAAATTGGGGGTTCAAAAAACCCCACAGTACCCCTGAAATGCATAGAAAACTGCTTTTTTTTGGCACAGCCAATAAAAAAATTGGGGGTTCAAAAAACCCCACAGTACCCCTGAAATGCATAGAAAAATGCATAGAAAACTGCTTTTCTTTTTGGCACAGCCAATAAAAAAATTGGGGGTTCAAAAAACCCCACAGTACCCCTGAAATGCATAGAAAACTGCTTTTTTTTGGCACAGCCAATAAAAAAATTGGGGGTTCAAAAAACCCCACAGTACCCCTGAAATGCATAGAAAACTGCTTTTTTTTGGCACAGCCAATAAAAAAATTGGGGGTTCAAAAAAAACCACAGTACCCCTGAAATGCATAGAAAACTGCTTTTTTTTGGCACAGCCAATAAAAAAATTGGGGGTTCAAAAAAACCCACAGTACCCCTGAAATGCATAGAAAACTCATTTTTTTTTTGCACAGCCAATAAAAAAATTGGGGGTTCAAAAAACCCCACAGTACCCCTGAAATGCATAGAAAACTGCTTTTTTTTGGCACAGCCAATACAAAAATTGGGGGTTCAAAAAACCCCACAGTACCCCTGAAATGCATAGAAAACTCCTTTTTTTTTTGCACAGCCAATAAAAAAATTGGGGGTTCAAAAAACCCCACAGTACCCCTGAAATGCATAGAAAACTGCTTTTTTTTGGCACAGCCAATACAAAAATTGGGGGTTCAAAAAACCCCACAGTACCCCTGAAATGCATAGAAAACTGCTTTTTTTTGGCACAGCCAATAAAAAAATTGGGGGTTCAAAAAACCCCACAGTACCCCTGAAATGCATAGAAAACTTCTTTTTTTTGGCACAGCCAATAAAAAAATTGGGGGTTCAAAAAACCCCACAGTACCCCTGAAATGCATAGAAAACTGCTTTTTTTGGCACAGCCAATAAAAAAATTGGGGGTTCAAAAAACCCCACAGTACCCCTGAAATGCATAGAAAACTGCTTTTTTTTGGCACAGCCAATACAAAAATTGGGGGTTCAAAAAACCCCACAGTACCCCTGAAATGCATAGAAAACTGCTTTTTTTTGGCACAGCCAATAAAAAAATTGGGGGTTCAAAAAACCCCACAGTACCCCTGAAATGCATAGAAAACTGCTTTTTTTTGGCACAGCCAATAAAAAAATTGGGGGTTCAAAAAACCCCACAGTACCCCTGAAATGCATAGAAAACTGCATTTTTTTGGCACAGCCAAAAAAAAAATTGGGGGTTCAAAAAACCCCACAGTACCCTGAAATGCATAGAAAACTGCTTTTTTTTGGCCACGATGCGCCTTTTCATCGCTAGAAAGGTCAAAGGTCAAAACGCTAGAAAGGTCAAAGTTCAAAAGGTCAAAGGTCAAAAGTTCAAATCGCTAGAAAGGTCAAAATGCCACGATGCGCTTTTTTCATCGCTAGAAAGGTCAAAACGCCACGATGCGCTTTTTTCATCTCTAGAAAGGTCAAAGGTCAAAACGCTAGAAAGGTCAAAGGTCAAAAGGTCAAAAGGTCAAAGGTCAAAAGGTAAAATCGCTAGAAAGGTCAAAATGCCACGATGCGCTTTTTTCATAGCCAGAAAGGTCAAAACGCCACGATGCGCTTTTTTCATCGCTAGAAAGGTCAAAGGTCAAAACGCTAGAAAGGTCAAAAATCACTAGAAAGGTCAAAAGGTCCAAGGTCAAAACGCTAGAAAGGTCAAAAATTGCTAGAAAGGGCAAAACGCCACGATGCGCTTTTTTCATCGCTAGAAAGGTCAAAACGCTAGAAAGGTCAAAACGCTAGAAAGGTCAAAAATCGCTAGAAAGGTCAAAAGGTCAAAGGTCAAAACGCTAGAAAGGTCAAAAATCGCTAGAAAGGTCAAAAGGTCAAAAGGTCAAAAGGTCCAAGGTCCAAGGTCAGCCAATAAAAAATGTGGGGGTTCAAAAAACCCCACAGTACCCCTGAAATGCATAGAAAACTGCTTTTTTTTTGGCACAGCCAATAAAAAAAGTGGGGGTTCAAAAAACCCCACAGTACCCCTGAAATGCATAGAAAACTGCTTTTTTTTTGGCACAGCCAATAAAAAAATTGGGGGTTCAAAAAACCCCACAGTACCCCTGAAATGCATAGAAAACTGCTTTTTTTTGGCACAGCCAATAAAAAAATTGGGGGTTCAAAAAACCCCACAGTACCCCTGAAATGCATAGAAAACTGCTTTTTTTTGGCACAGCCAATAACAAAATTGGGGGTTCAAAAAACCCCACAGTACCCCTGAAATGCATAGAAAACTGCTTTTTTTTGGCACAGCCAATAACAAAATTGGGGGTTCAAAAAACCCCACAGTACCCCTGAAATGCATAGAAAACTGCTTTTTTTTGGCACAGCCAATAAAACAATTGGGGGTTCAAAAAACCCCACAGTACCCCTGAAATGCAAAGAAAACTGCTTTTTTTTGGCACAGCCAATAAAAAAATTGGGGGTTCAAAAAACCCCACAGTACCCCTGAAATGCATAGAAAACGGGTTTTTTTTGGCACAGCCAATAAGAAAATTGGGGGTTCAAAAAACCCCACAGTACCCCTGAAATGCATAGAAAACTGCTTTTTTTTTGGCACAGACAATAAAAAAATTGGGGGTTCAAAAAACCCCACAGTACCCCTGAAATGCATAGAAAACTGCTTTTTTTTTGGCACAGCCAATAAAAAAATTGGGGGTTCAAAAAACCCCACAGTACCCCTGAAATGCATAGAAAACTGTTTTTTTTTGGCACAGCCAATAAAAAAATTGGGGGTTAAAAAAAACCCACAGTACCCCTGAAATGCATAGAAACTGTTTTTTTTTTGGCACAGCCAATAAAAAAATTGGGGGTTCAAAAAACCCCACAGTACCCCTGAAATGCATAGAAAACTGATTTTTTTTTGGCACAGCCAAATAAAAGAATTGGGGGTTCAAAAAACCCCACAGTACCCCTGAAATGCATAGAAAACTGCTTTTTTTTTGGCACAGCCAATAAAAAAATTGGGGGTTCAAAAAACCCCACAGTACCCCTGAAATGCATAGAAAACTGCTTTTTTTTGGCACAGACAATACAAAAATTGGGGGTTAAAAAAACCCCACAGTACCCCTGAAATGCATAGAAAACTGCTTTTTTTTGGCACAGCCAATAAAAAAATTGGGGGTTCAAAAAACCCCACAGTACCCCTGAAATGCATAGAAAACTGCTTTTTTTTGGCACAGACAATAAAAAAATTGGGGGTTCAAAAAACCCCACAGTACCCCTGAAATGCATAGAAAACTGCTTTTTTTTGGCACAGCCAATAAAAAAATTGGGGGTTCAAAAAACCCCACAGTACCCCTGAAATGCATAGAAAACTCCTTTTTTTTTGCACAGCCAATAAAAAAATTGGGGGTTCAAAAAACCCCACAGTACCCCTGAAATGCATAGAAAACTGCTTTTTTTTTGGCACAGCCAATAAAAAAATTGGGGGTTCAAAAAACCCCACAGTACCCCTGAAATGCATAGAAAACTGCTTTTTTTTTTGGCACAGCCAATAAAAAAATTGGGGGTTCAAAAAACCCCACAGTACCCCTGAAATGCATAGAAAACTGCTTTTTTTTGGCACAGCCAATAAAAAAATTGGGGGTTCAAAAAACCCCACAGTACCCCTGAAATGCATAGAAAACTGCTTTTTTTTGGCACAGACAATAAAAAAATTGGGGGTTCAAAAAACCCCACAGTACCCCTGAAATGCATAGAAAACTGCTTTTTTTTGGCACAGCCAATAAAAAAATTGGGGGTTCAAAAAACCCCACAGTACCCCTGAAATGCATAGAAAACTCATTTTTTTTTGCACAGCCAATAAAAAAATTGGGGGTTCAAAAAACCCCACAGTACCCCTGAAATGCATAGAAAACTGCTTTTTTTTTGGCACAGCCAATAAAAAAATTGGGGGTTCAAAAAACCCCACAGTACCCCTGAAATGCATAGAAAACTGCTTTTTTTTTTGGCACAGCCAATAAAAAAATTGGGGGTTCAAAAAACCCCACAGTACCCCTGAAATGCATAGAAAACTGCTTTTTTTTGGCACAGCCAATAAAAAAATTGGGGGTTCAAAAAACCCCACAGTACCCCTGAAATGCATAGAAAACTGCTTTTTTTTGGCACAGCCAATAAAAAAATTGGGGGTTCAAAAAAACCCACAGTACCCCTGAAATGCATAGAAAACTGCTTTTTTTTGGCACAGCCAATAAAAAAATTGGGGGTTCAAAAAAAACCACAGTACCCCTGAAATGCATAGAAAACTCCTTTTTTTTTGCACAGCCAATAAAAAAATTGGGGGTTCAAAAAACCCCACAGTACCCCTGAAATGCATAGAAAACTGCTTTTTTTTGGCACAGCCAATACAAAAATTGGGGGTTCAAAAAACCCCACAGTACCCCTGAAATGCATAGAAAACTCATTTTTTTTTTGCACAGCCAATAAAAAAATTGGGGGTTCAAAAAACCCCACAGTACCCCTGAAATGCATAGAAAACTGCTTTTTTTTGGCACAGCCAATACAAAAATTGGGGGTTCAAAAAACCCCACAGTACCCCTGAAATGCATAGAAAACTGCTTTTTTTTGGCACAGCCAATAAAAAAATTGGGGGTTCAAAAAACCCCACAGTACCCCTGAAATGCATAGAAAACTGCTTTTTTTTTTGGCACAGCCAATAAAAAAATTGGGGGTTCAAAAAACCCCACAGTACCCCTGAAATGCATAGAAAAATGCATAGAAAACTGCTTTTTTTTTTGGCACAGCCAATAAAAAAATTGGGGGTTCAAAAAACCCCACAGTACCCCTGAAATGCATAGAAAACTGCTTTTTTTTGGCACAGCCAATAAAAAAATTGGGGGTTCAAAAAACCCCACAGTACCCCTGAAATGCATAGAAAACTGCTTTTTTTTGGCACAGCCAATAAAAAAATTGGGGGTTCAAAAAAACCCACAGTACCCCTGAAATGCATAGAAAAATGCATAGAAAACTGCTTTTTTTTTTGGCACAGCCAATAAAAAAATTGGGGGTTCAAAAAACCCCACAGTACCCCTGAAATGCATAGAAAACTGTTTTTTTTTGGCACAGCCAATAAAAAAATTGGGGGTTCAAAAAACCCCACAGTACCCCTGAAATGCATAGAAAACTGCTTTTTTTTGGCACAGCCAATAAAAAAATTGGGGGTTCAAAAAAAACCACAGTACCCCTGAAATGCATAGAAAACTGCTTTTTTTTGGCACAGCCAATAAAAAAATTGGGGGTTCAAAAAAACCCACAGTACCCCTGAAATGCATAGAAAACTCCTTTTTTTTTTGCACAGCCAATAAAAAAATTGGGGGTTCAAAAAACCCCACAGTACCCCTGAAATGCATAGAAAACTGCTTTTTTTTGGCACAGCCAATACAAAAATTGGGGGTTCAAAAAACCCCACAGTACCCCTGAAATGCATAGAAAACTCCTTTTTTTTTTGCACAGCCAATAAAAAAATTGGGGGTTCAAAAAACCCCACAGTACCCCTGAAATGCATAGAAAACTGCTTTTTTTTGGCACAGCCAATACAAAAATTGGGGGTTCAAAAAACCCCACAGTACCCCTGAAATGCATAGAAAACTGCTTTTTTTTGGCACAGCCAATAAAAAAATTGGGGGTTCAAAAAACCCCACAGTACCCCTGAAATGCATAGAAAACTTCTTTTTTTTGGCACAGCCAATAAAAAAATTGGGGGTTCAAAAAACCCCACAGTACCCCTGAAATGCATAGAAAACTGCTTTTTTTGGCACAGCCAATAAAAAAATTGGGGGTTCAAAAAACCCCACAGTACCCCTGAAATGCATAGAAAACTGCATAGAAAACTGCTTTTTTTTTGGCACAGCCAATAAAAAAATTGGGGGTTCAAAAAACCCCACAGTACCCCTGAAATGCATAGAAAACTGCTTTTTTTTGGCACAGCCAATAAAAAAATTGGGGGTTCAAAAAACCCCACAGTACCCCTGAAATGCATAGAAAAATGCATAGAAAACTGCTTTTTTTTTTGGCACAGCCAATAAAAAAATTGGGGGTTCAAAAAACCCCACAGTACCCCTGAAATGCATAGAAAACTGCTTTTTTTTGGCACAGCCAATAAAAAAATTGGGGGTTCAAAAAACCCCACAGTACCCCTGAAATGCATAGAAAACTGCTTTTTTTTGGCACAGCCAATAACAAAATTGGGGGTTAAAAAAAACCCACAGTACCCCTGAAATGCATAGAAAACTGCTTTTTTTTGGCACAGCCAATAAAAAAATTGGGGGTTCAAAAAAACCCACAGTACCCCTGAAATGCATAGAAAACTCCTTTTTTTTTTGCACAGCCAATAAAAAAATTGGGGGTTCAAAAAACCCCACAGTACCCCTGAAATGCATAGAAAACTGCTTTTTTTTGGCACAGCCAATACAAAAATTGGGGGTTCAAAAAACCCCACAGTACCCCTGAAATGCATAGAAAACTCTTTTTTTTTTTGCACAGCCAATAAAAAAATTGGGGGTTCAAAAAACCCCACAGTACCCCTGAAATGCATAGAAAACTGCTTTTTTTTGGCACAGCCAATACAAAAATTGGGGGTTCAAAAAACCCCACAGTACCCCTGAAATGCATAGAAAACTGCTTTTTTTTGGCACAGCCAATAAAAAAATTGGGGGTTCAAAAAACCCCACAGTACCCCTGAAATGCATAGAAAACTGCTTTTTTTTGGCACAGCCAATAAAAAAATTGGGGGTTCAAAAAACCCCACAGTACCCCTGAAATGCATAGAAAACTGCTTTTTTTTGGCACAGCCAAAAAAAAAATTGGGGGTTCAAAAAACCCCACAGTACCCTGAAATGCATAGAAAACTGCTTTTTTTTGGCCACGATGCGCCTTTTCATCGCTAGAAAGGTCAAAGGTCAAAACGCTAGAAAGGTCAAAGTTCAAAAGGTCAAAGGTCAAAAGTTCAAATCGCTAGAAAGGTCAAAATGCCACGATGCGCTTTTTTCATCGCTAGAAAGGTCAAAACGCCACGATGCGCTTTTTTCATCTCTAGAAAGGTCAAAGGTCAAAACGCTAGAAAGGTCAAAGGTCAAAAGGTCAAAAGGTCAAAGGTAAAATCGCTAGAAAGGTCAAAATGCCACGATGCGCTTTTTTCATAGCCAGAAAGGTCAAAACGCCACGATGCGCTTTTTTCATCGCTAGAAAGGTCAAAGGTCAAAACGCTAGAAAGGTCAAAAATCACTAGAAAGGTCAAAAGGTCCAAGGTCAAAACGCTAGAAAGGTCAAAAATTGCTAGAAAGGGCAAAACGCCACGATGCGCTTTTTTCATCGCTAGAAAGGTCAAAACGCTAGAAAGGTCAAAACGCTAGAAAGGTCAAAAATCGCTAGAAAGGTCAAAAGGTCAAAGGTCAAAACGCTAGAAAGGTCAAAAATCGCTAGAAAGGTCAAAAGGTCAAAAGGTCAAAAGGTCCAAGGTCCAAGGTCAGCCAATAAAAAATGTGGGGGTTCAAAAAACCCCACAGTACCCCTGAAATGCATAGAAAACTGCTTTTTTTTTTGCACAGCCAATAAAAAAATTGGGGGTTCAAAAACCCCCACAGTACCCCTGAAATGCATAGAAAACTGCTTTTTTTTGGCACAGCCAATAAAAAAATTGGGGGTTAAAAAAAACCCACAGTACCCCTGAAATGCATAGAAAACTGCTTTTTTTTGGCACAGCCAATAAAAAAATTGGGGGTTCAAAAAACCCCACAGTACCCCTGAAATGCATAGAAAACTGCTTTTTTTTGGCACAGCCAATAAAAAAATTGGGGGTTCAAAAAACCCCACAGTACCCCTGAAATGCATAGAAAACTGCTTTTTTTTGGCACAGCCAAAAAAAAAATTGGGGGTTCAAAAAACCCCACAGTACCCTGAAATGCATAGAAAACTGCTTTTTTTTGGCCACGATGCGCCTTTTCATCGCTAGAAAGGTCAAAGGTCAAAACGCTAGAAAGGTCAAAGTTCAAAAGGTCAAAGGTCAAAAGTTCAAATCGCTAGAAAGGTCAAAATGCCACGATGCGCTTTTTTCATCGCTAGAAAGGTCAAAACGCCACGATGCGCTTTTTTCATCTCTAGAAAGGTCAAAGGTCAAAACGCTAGAAAGGTCAAAGGTCAAAAGGTCAAAAGGTCAAAGGTCAAAAGGTAAAATCGCTAGAAAGGTCAAAATGCCACGATGCGCTTTTTTCATAGCCAGAAAGGTCAAAACGCCACGATGCGCTTTTTTCATCGCTAGAAAGGTCAAAGGTCAAAACGCTAGAAAGGTCAAAAATCACTAGAAAGGTCAAAAGGTCCAAGGTCAAAACGCTAGAAAGGTCAAACATTGCTAGAAAGGGCAAAACGCCACGATGCGCTTTTTTCATCGCTAGAAAGGTCAAAACGCTAGAAAGGTCAAAAATCGCTAGAAAGGTCAAAAGGTCAAAGGTCAAAACGCTAGAAAGGTCAAAAATCGCTAGAAAGGTCAAAAGGTCAAAAGGTCAAAAGGTCCAAGGTCCAAGGTCAGCCAATAAAAAATGTGGGGGTTCAAAAAACCCCACAGTACCCCTGAAATGCATAGAAAACTGCTTTTTTTTTTGCACAGCCAATAAAAAAATTGGGGGTTCAAAAACCCCCACAGTACCCCTGAAATGCATAGAAAACTGCTTTTTTTTGGCACAGCCAATAAAAAAATTGGGGGTTAAAAAAAACCCACAGTACCCCTGAAATGCATAGAAAACTGCTTTTTTTTGGCACAGCCAATAAAAAAATTGGGGGTTCAAAAAACCCCACAGTACCCCTGAAATGCATAGAAAACTGCTTTTTTTTGGCACAGCCAATAAAAAAATTGGGGGTTCAAAAAACCCCACAGTACCCCTGAAATGCATAGAACACTGCTTTTTTTTGGCACAGCCAATAAAAAAATTGGGGGTTCAAAAAACCCCACAGTACCCCTGAAATGCATAGAAAACTGCTTTTTTTTTGGCACAGCCAATAAAAAAAGTGGGGGTTCAAAAAACCCCACAGTACCCCTGAAATGCATAGAAAACTGCTTTTTTTTTGGCACAGCCAATAAAAAAATTGGGGGTTCAAAAAACCCCACAGTACCCCTGAAATGCATAGAAAACTGCTTTTTTTTGGCACAGCCAATAAAAAAATTGGGGGTTCAAAAAACCCCACAGTACCCCTGAAATGCATAGAAAACTGCTTTTTTTTGGCACAGCCAATAAAAAAATTGGGGGTTCAAAAAACCCCACAGTACCCCTGAAATGCATAGAAAACTGCTTTTTTTTGGCACAGCCAATAACAAAATTGGGGGTTCAAAAAACCCCACAGTACCCCTGAAATGCATAGAAAACTGCTTTTTTTTGGCACAGCCAATAAAACAATTGCGGGTTCAAAAAACCCCACAGTACCCCTGAAATGCAAAGAAAACTGCTTTTTTTTGGCACAGCCAATAAAAAAATTGGGGGTTCAAAAAACCCCACAGTACCCCTGAAATGCATAGAAAACGGGTTTTTTTTGGCACAGCCAATAAGAAAATTGGGGGTTCAAAAAACCCCACAGTACCCCTGAAATGCATAGAAAACTGCTTTTTTTTTGGCACAGACAATAAAAAAATTGGGGGTTCAAAAAACCCCACAGTACCCCTGAAATGCATAGAAAACTGCTTTTTTTTTGGCACAGCCAATAAAAAAATTGGGGGTTCAAAAAACCCCACAGTACCCCTGAAATGCATAGAAAACTGTTTTTTTTTGGCACAGCCAATAAAAAAATTGGGGGTTCAAAAAACCCCACAGTACCCCTGAAATGCATAGAAAACTCCTTTTTTTTTGGCACAGCCAATAAAAAAATTGGGGGTTAAAAAAAACCCACAGTACCCCTGAAATGCATAGAAACTGTTTTTTTTTTGGCACAGCCAATACAAAAATTGGGGGTTCAAAAAACCCCACAGTACCCCTGAAATGCATAGAAAACTGATTTTTTTTGGCACAGCCAATAAAAAAATTGGGGGTTCAAAAAAACCCACAGTACCCCTGAAATGCATAGAAAACTCCTTTTTTTTTTGCACAGCCAATAAAAAAATTGGGGGTTCAAAAAACCCCACAGTACCCCTGAAATGCATAGAAAACTGCTTTTTTTTGGCACAGCCAATACAAAAATTGGGGGTTCAAAAAACCCCACAGTACCCCTGAAATGCATAGAAAACTGCTTTTTTTTGGCACAGCCAATACAAAAATTGGGGGTTCAAAAAACCCCACAGTACCCCTGAAATGCATAGAAAACTGCTTTTTTTTGGCACAGCCAATAAAAAAATTGGGGGTTCAAAAAACCCCACAGTACCCCTGAAATGCATAGAAAACTGCTTTTTTTTGGCACAGCCAATAAAAAAATTGGGGGTTCAAAAAACCCCACAGTACCCCTGAAATGCATAGAAAACTGCTTTTTTTTGGCACAGCCAAAAAAAAAATTGGGGGTTCAAAAAACCCCACAGTACCCTGAAATGCATAGAAAACTGCTTTTTTTTGGCCACGATGCGCCTTTTCATCGCTAGAAAGGTCAAAGGTCAAAACGCTAGAAAGGTCAAAGTTCAAAAGGTCAAAGGTCAAAAGTTCAAATCGCTAGAAAGGTCAAAATGCCACGATGCGCTTTTTTCATCGCTAGAAAGGTCAAAACGCCACGATGCGCTTTTTTCATCTCTAGAAAGGTCAAAGGTCAAAACGCTAGAAAGGTCAAAGGTCAAAAGGTCAAAAGGTCAAAGGTCAAAAGGTAAAATCGCTAGAAAGGTCAAAATGCCACGATGCGCTTTTTTCATAGCCAGAAAGGTCAAAACGCCACGATGCGCTTTTTTCATCGCTAGAAAGGTCAAAGGTCAAAACGCTAGAAAGGTCAAAAATCACTAGAAAGGTCAAAAGGTCCAAGGTCAAAACGCTAGAAAGGTCAAAAATTGCTAGAAAGGGCAAAACGCCACGATGCGCTTTTTTCATCGCTAGAAAGGTCAAAACGCTAGAAAGGTCAAAACGCTAGAAAGGTCAAAAATCGCTAGAAAGGTCAAAAGGTCAAAGGTCAAAACGCTAGAAAGGTCAAAAATCGCTAGAAAGGTCAAAAGGTCAAAAGGTCCAAGGTCCAAGGTCAGCCAATAAAAAATGTGGGGGTTCAAAAAACCCCACAGTACCCCTGAAATGCATAGAAAACTGCTTTTTTTTTTGCACAGCCAATAAAAAAATTGGGGGTTCAAAAACCCCCACAGTACCCCTGAAATGCATAGAAAACTGCTTTTTTTTGGCACAGCCAATAAAAAAATTGGGGGTTAAAAAAAACCCACAGTACCCCTGAAATGCATAGAAAACTGCTTTTTTTTGGCACAGCCAATAAAAAAATTGGGGGTTCAAAAAACCCCACAGTACCCCTGAAATGCATAGAAAACTGCTTTTTTTTTGGCACAGCCAATAAAAAAATTGGGGGTTCAAAAAACCCCACAGTACCCCTGAAATGCATAGAAAACTGCTTTTTTTTGGCACAGCCAAAAAAAAAATTGGGGGTTCAAAAAACCCCACAGTACCCTGAAATGCATAGAAAACTGCTTTTTTTTGGCCACGATGCGCCTTTTCATCGCTAGAAAGGTCAAAGGTCAAAACGCTAGAAAGGTCAAAGTTCAAAAGGTCAAAGGTCAAAAGTTCAAATCGCTAGAAAGGTCAAAATGCCACGATGCGCTTTTTTCATCGCTAGAAAGGTCAAAACGCCACGATGCGCTTTTTTCATCTCTAGAAAGGTCAAAGGTCAAAACGCTAGAAAGGTCAAAGGTCAAAAGGTCAAAAGGTCAAAGGTCAAAAGGTAAAATCGCTAGAAAGGTCAAAATGCCACGATGCGCTTTTTTCATAGCCAGAAAGGTCAAAACGCCACGATGCGCTTTTTTCATCGCTAGAAAGGTCAAAGGTCAAAACGCTAGAAAGGTCAAAAATCACTAGAAAGGTCAAAAGGTCCAAGGTCAAAACGCTAGAAAGGTCAAAAATTGCTAGAAAGGGCAAAACGCCTGAAATGCATAGAAAACTGCTTTTTTTTGGCACAGCCAATAAAAAAATTGGGGGTTCAAAAAACCCCACAGTACCCCTGAAATGCATAGAAAACTGCTTTTTTTTGGCACAGCCAATAACAAAATTGGGGGTTCAAAAAACCCCACAGTACCCCTGAAATGCATAGAAAACTGCTTTTTTTTGGCACAGCCAATAAAACAATTGGGGGTTCAAAAAACCCCACAGTACCCCTGAAATGCAAAGAAAACTGCTTTTTTTTGGCACAGCCAATAAAAAAATTGGGGGTTCAAAAAACCCCACAGTACCCCTGAAATGCATAGAAAACGGGGTTTTTTTGGCACAGCCAATAAGAAAATTGGGGGTTCAAAAAACCCCACAGTACCCCTGAAATGCATAGAAAACTGCTTTTTTTTTGGCACAGACAATAAAAAAATTGGGGGTTCAAAAAACCCCACAGTACCCCTGAAATGCATAGAAAACTGCTTTTTTTTTGGCATAGCCAATAAAAAAATTGGGGGTTCAAAAAACCCCACAGTACCCCTGAAATGCATAGAAAACTGTTTTTTTTTGGCACAGCCAATAAAAAAATTGGGGGTTCAAAAAACCCCACAGTACCCCTGAAATGCATAGAAAACTCCTTTTTTTTTGGCACAGCCAATAAAAAAATTGGGGGTTAAAAAAAACCCACAGTACCCCTGAAATGCATAGAAACTGTTTTTTTTTTGGCACAGCCAATAAAAAAATTGGGGGTTCAAAAAACCCCACAGTACCCCTGAAATGCATAGAAAACTGATTTTTTTTTGGCACAGCCAAATAAAAGAATTGGGGGTTCAAAAAACCCCACAGTACCCCTGAAATGCATAGAAAACTGCTTTTTTTTTGGCACAGCCAATAAAAAAATTGGGGGTTCAAAAAACCCCACAGTACCCCTGAAATGCATAGAAAACTGCTTTTTTTTGGCACAGACAATACAAAAATTGGGGGTTAAAAAAACCCCACAGTACCCCTGAAATGCATAGAAAACTGCTTTTTTTTGGCACAGCCAATAAAAAAATTGGGGGTTAAAAAAAACCCACAGTACCCCTGAAATGCATAGAAAACTGCTTTTTTTTGGCACAGCCAATAAAAAAATTGGGGGTTTAAAAAACCCCACAGTACCCCTGAAATGCATAGAAAACTGCTTTTTTTTTGGCACAGACAATAAAAAAAGTGGGGGTTCAAAAAACCCCACAGTACCCCTGAAATGCATAGAAAACTGCTTTTTTTTGGCACAGCCAATAAAAAAATTGGGGGTTCAAAAAACCCCACAGTACCCCTGAAATGCATAGAAAACTGCTTTTTTTTGGCACAGCCAATAAAAAAATTGGGGGTTCAAAAAACCCCACAGTACCCCTGAAATGCATAGAAAACTGCTTTTTTTTGGCACAGACAATAAAAAAATTGGGGGTTCAAAAAACCCCACAGTACCCCTGAAATGCATAGAAAACTGCTTTTTTTTGGCACAGCCAATAAAAAAATTGGGGGTTCAAAAAACCCCACAGTACCCCTGAAATGCATAGAAAACTGCTTTTTTTTTTGGCACAGCCAATAAACAAATTGGGGGTTCAAAAAACCCCACAGTACCCCTGAAATGCATAGAAAACTGCTTTTTTTTGGCACAGCCAATAAAAAAAATGGGGGTTAAAAAAAACCCACAGTACCCCTGAAATGCATAGAAAACTGCTTTTTTTTTGGCACAGCCAATAAAAAAATTGGGGGTTCAAAAAACCCCACAGTACCCCTGAAATGCATAGAAAACTGCTTTTTTTTGGCACAGCCAATAAAAAAATTGGGGGTTCAAAAAACCCCACAGTACCCCTGAAATGCATAGAAAACTTCTTTTTTTTGGCACAGCCAATAAAAAAAATTGGGGGTTCAAAAAACCCCACAGTACCCCTGAAATGCATAGAAAACTGCTTTTTTTTTGGCATAGCCAATAAAAAAATTGGGGGTTCAAAAAACCCCACAGTACCCCTGAAATGCATAGAAAACTGTTTTTTTTTGGCACAGCCAATAAAAAAATTGGGGGTTCAAAAAACCCCACAGTACCCCTGAAATGCATAGAAAACTCCTTTTTTTTTGGCACAGCCAATAAAAAAATTGGGGGTTAAAAAAAACCCACAGTACCCCTGAAATGCATAGAAACTGTTTTTTTTTTGGCACAGCCAATAAAAAAATTGGGGGTTCAAAAAACCCCACAGTACCCCTGAAATGCATAGAAAACTGATTTTTTTTTGGCACAGCCAAATAAAAGAATTGGGGGTTCAAAAAACCCCACAGTACCCCTGAAATGCATAGAAAACTGCTTTTTTTTTGGCACAGCCAATAAAAAAATTGGGGGTTCAAAAAACCCCACAGTACCCCTGAAATGCATAGAAAACTGCTTTTTTTTGGCACAGACAATACAAAAATTGGGGGTTAAAAAAACCCCACAGTACCCCTGAAATGCATAGAAAACTGCTTTTTTTTGGCACAGCCAATAAAAAAATTGGGGGTTAAAAAAAACCCACAGTACCCCTGAAATGCATAGAAAACTGCTTTTTTTTGGCACAGCCAATAAAAAAATTGGGGGTTTAAAAAACCCCACAGTACCCCTGAAATGCATAGAAAACTGCTTTTTTTTTGGCACAGACAATAAAAAAAGTGGGGGTTCAAAAAACCCCACAGTACCCCTGAAATGCATAGAAAACTGCTTTTTTTTGGCACAGACAATAAAAAAAGTGGGGGTTCAAAAAACCCCACAGTACCCCTGAAATGCATAGAAAACTGCTTTTTTTTGGCACAGCCAATAAAAAAATTGGGGGTTCAAAAAACCCCACAGTACCCCTGAAATGCATAGAAAACTGCTTTTTTTTGGCACAGACAATAAAAAAATTGGGGGTTCAAAAAACCCCACAGTACCCCTGAAATGCATAGAAAACTGCTTTTTTTTGGCACAGCCAATAAAAAAATTGGGGGTTCAAAAAACCCCACAGTACCCCTGAAATGCATAGAAAACTGCTTTTTTTTTTGGCACAGCCAATAAACAAATTGGGGGTTCAAAAAACCCCACAGTACCCCTGAAATGCATAGAAAACTGCTTTTTTTTGGCACAGCCAATAAAAAAAATGGGGGTTAAAAAAAACCCACAGTACCCCTGAAATGCATAGAAAACTGCTTTTTTTTTGGCACAGCCAATAAAAAAATTGGGGGTTCAAAAAACCCCACAGTACCCCTGAAATGCATAGAAAACTGCTTTTTTTTGGCACAGCCAATAAAAAAATTGGGGGTTCAAAAAACCCCACAGTACCCCTGAAATGCATAGAAAACTTCTTTTTTTTGGCACAGCCAATAAAAAAAATTGGGGGTTCAAAAAACCCCACAGTACCCCTGAAATGCATAGAAAACTGCTTTTTTTTGGCACAGCCAATAAAAAAATTGGGGGTTCAAAAAACCCCACAGTACCAAAAAACCCCACAGTACCCCTGAAATGCATAGAAAACTGCTTTTTTTTTGGCACAGCCAATAAACAAATTGGGGGTTCAAAAAACCCCACAGTACCCCTGAAATGCATAGAAAACTGCTTTTTTTTGGCACAGCCAATAAAAAAAATGGGGGTTAAAAAAAACCCACAGTACCCCTGAAATGCATAGAAAACTGCTTTTTTTTGGCACAGCCAATAAAAAAAATGGGGGTTAAAAAAAACCCACAGTACCCCTGAAATGCATAGAAAACTGCTTTTTTTTTGGCACAGCCAATAAAAAAATTGGGGGTTCAAAAAACCCCACAGTACCCCTGAAATGCATAGAAAACTGCTTTTTTTTGGCACAGCCAATAAAAAAATTGGGGGTTCAAAAAACCCCACAGTACCCCTGAAATGCATAGAAAACTGCTTTTTTTTGGCACAGCCAATAAAAAAATTGGGGGTTCAAAAAACCCCACAGTACCCCTGAAATGCATAGAAAACTGCTTTTTTTTTTGGCACAGCCAATAAACAAATTGGGGGTTCAAAAAACCCCACAGTACCCCTGAAATGCATAGAAAACTGCTTTTTTTTGGCACAGCCAATAAAAAAAATGGGGGTTAAAAAAAACCCACAGTACCCCTGAAATGCATAGAAAACTGCTTTTTTTTTGGCACAGCCAATAAAAAAATTGGGGGTTCAAAAAACCCCACAGTACCCCTGAAATGCATAGAAAACTGCTTTTTTTTGGCACAGCCAATAAAAAAATTGGGGGTTCAAAAAACCCCACAGTACCCCTGAAATGCATAGAAAACTTCTTTTTTTTGGCACAGCCAATAAAAAAAATTGGGGGTTCAAAAAACCCCACAGTACCCCTGAAATGCATAGAAAACTGCTTTTTTTTGGCACAGCCAATAAAAAAATTGGGGGTTCAAAAAACCCCACAGTACCAAAAAACCCCACAGTACCCCTGAAATGCATAGAAAACTGCTTTTTTTTTGGCACAGCCAATAAACAAATTGGGGGTTCAAAAAACCCCACAGTACCCCTGAAATGCATAGAAAACTGCTTTTTTTTGGCACAGCCAATAAAAAAAATGGGGGTTAAAAAAAACCCACAGTACCCCTGAAATGCATAGAAAACTGCTTTTTTTTGGCACAGCCAATAAAAAAAATGGGGGTTAAAAAAAACCCACAGTACCCCTGAAATGCATAGAAAACTGCTTTTTTTTTGGCACAGCCAATAAAAAAATTGGGGGTTCAAAAAACCCCACAGTACCCCTGAAATGCATAGAAAACTGCTTTTTTTTGGCACAGCCAATACAAAAATTGGGGGTTCAAAAAACCCCACAATACCCCTGAAATGCATAGAAAACTGCTTTTTTTTGGCACAGCCAATACAAAAATTGGGGGTTCAAAAGACCCCACAGTACCCCTGAAATGCATAGAAAACTGCTTTTTTTTGGCACAGCCAAAAAAATAATTGGGGGTTCAAAAAACCCCACAGTACCCTGAAATGCATAGAAAACTGCTTTTTTTTTGGCACAGCCAATAAAAAAATTGGGGGTTCAAAAAAAACCACAGTACCCCTGAAATGCATGGAAAACTGCTTTTTTTTTTGGCACAGCCAATAAAAAAAGTTGGGGGTTCAAAAAACCCCACAGTACCCCTGAAATGCATAGAAAACTGCTTTTTTTTGGCACAGCCAATAAAAAAAGTTGGGGGTTCAAAAAACCCCACAGTACCCCTGAAATGCATAGAAAACTCCTTTTTTTTTTGCACAACCAATACAAAAATTGGGGGTTCAAAAAACCCCACAGTACCCCTGAAATGCATAGAAAACTGCTTTTTTTTGGCACAGCCAATACAAAAATTGGGGGTTCAAAAAACCCCACAGTACCCCTGAAATGCATAGAAAACTCCTTTTTTTTTTGCACAGCCAATAAAAAAATTGGGGGTTCAAAAAACCCCACAGTACCCCTGAAATGCATAGAAAACTGCTTTTTTTTGGCACAGCCAATACAAAAATTGGGGGTTCAAAAAACCCCACAGTACCCCTGAAATGCATAGAAAACTGCTTTTTTTTGGCACAGCCAATAAAAAAATTGGGGGTTCAAAAAACCCCACAGTACCCCTGAAATGCATAGAAAACTTCTTTTTTTTGGCACAGCCAATAAAAAAATTGGGGGTTCAAAAAACCCCACAGTACCCCTGAAATGCATAGAAAACTGCTTTTTTTGGCACAGCCAATAAAAAAATTGGGGGTTCAAAAAACCCCACAGTACCCCTGAAATGCATAGAAAACTGCATAGAAAACTGCTTTTTTTTTGGCACAGCCAATAAAAAAATTGGGGGTTCAAAAAACCCCACAGTACCCCTGAAATGCATAGAAAACTGCTTTTTTTTGGCACAGCCAATAAAAAAATTGGGGGTTCAAAAAACCCCACAGTACCCCTGAAATGCATAGAAAACTCCTTTTTTTTTGCACAGCCAATAAAAAAATTGGGGGTTCAAAAAACCCCACAGTACCCCTGAAATGCATAGAAAACTGCTTTTTTTTTGGCACAGCCAATAAAAAAATTGGGGGTTCAAAAAACCCCACAGTACCCCTGAAATGCATAGAAAAATGCATAGAAAACTGCTTTTTTTTTTGGCACAGCCAATAAAAAAATTGGGGGTTCAAAAAACCCCACAGTACCCCTGAAATGCATAGAAAACTGCTTTTTTTTGGCACAGCCAATAAAAAAATTGGGGGTTCAAAAAACCCCACAGTACCCCTGAAATGCATAGAAAACTGCTTTTTTTTGGCACAGCCAATAAAAAAATTGGGGGTTCAAAAAAACCCACAGTACCCCTGAAATGCATAGAAAACTGCTTTTTTTTGGCACAGCCAATAAAAAAATTGGGGGTTCAAAAAAACCCACAGTACCCCTGAAATGCATAGAAAACTCCTTTTTTTTTTGCACAGCCAATAAAAAAATTGGGGGTTCAAAAAACCCCACAGTACCCCTGAAATGCATAGAAAACTGCTTTTTTTTGGCACAGCCAATACAAAAATTGGGGGTTCAAAAAACCCCACAGTACCCCTGAAATGCATAGAAAACTCATTTTTTTTTTGCACAGCCAATAAAAAAATTGGGGGTTCAAAAAACCCCACAGTACCCCTGAAATGCATAGAAAACTGCTTTTTTTTGGCACAGCCAATACAAAAATTGGGGGTTCAAAAAACCCCACAGTACCCCTGAAATGCATAGAAAACTGCTTTTTTTTGGCACAGCCAATAAAAAAATTGGGGGTTCAAAAAACCCCACAGTACCCCTGAAATGCATAGAAAACTGCTTTTTTTTGGCACAGCCAATAAAAAAATTGGGGGTTCAAAAAACCCCACAGTACCCCTGAAATGCATAGAAAACTGCTTTTTTTTGGCACAGCCAAAAAAAAAATTGGGGGTTCAAAAAACCCCACAGTACCCTGAAATGCATAGAAAACTGCTTTTTTTTGGCCACGATGCGCCTTTTCATCGCTAGAAAGGTCAAAGGTCAAAACGCTAGAAAGGTCAAAGTTCAAAAGGTCAAAGGTCAAAAGTTCAAATCGCTAGAAAGGTCAAAATGCCACGATGCGCTTTTTTCATCGCTAGAAAGGTCAAAACGCCACGATGCGCTTTTTTCATCTCTAGAAAGGTCAAAGGTCAAAACGCTAGAAAGGTCAAAGGTCAAAAGGTCAAAAGGTCAAAGGTAAAATCGCTAGAAAGGTCAAAATGCCACGATGCGCTTTTTTCATAGCCAGAAAGGTCAAAACGCCACGATGCGCTTTTTTCATCGCTAGAAAGGTCAAAGGTCAAAACGCTAGAAAGGTCAAAAATCACTAGAAAGGTCAAAAGGTCCAAGGTCAAAACGCTAGAAAGGTCAAAAATTGCTAGAAAGGGCAAAACGCCACGATGCGCTTTTTTCATCGCTAGAAAGGTCAAAACGCTAGAAAGGTCAAAACGCTAGAAAGGTCAAAAATCGCTAGAAAGGTCAAAAGGTCAAAGGTCAAAACGCTAGAAAGGTCAAAAATCGCTAGAAAGGTCAAAAGGTCAAAAGGTCAAAAGGTCCAAGGTCCAAGGTCAGCCAATAAAAAATGTGGGGGTTCAAAAAACCCCACAGTACCCCTGAAATGCATAGAAAACTGCTTTTTTTTTTGCACAGCCAATAAAAAAATTGGGGGTTCAAAAACCCCCACAGTACCCCTGAAATGCATAGAAAACTGCTTTTTTTTGGCACAGCCAATAAAAAAATTGGGGGTTAAAAAAAACCCACAGTACCCCTGAAATGCATAGAAAACTGCTTTTTTTTGGCACAGCCAATAAAAAAATTGGGGGTTCAAAAAACCCCACAGTACCCCTGAAATGCATAGAAAACTGCTTTTTTTTGGCACAGCCAATAAAAAAATTGGGGGTTCAAAAAACCCCACAGTACCCCTGAAATGCATAGAAAACTGCTTTTTTTTGGCACAGCCAAAAAAAAAATTGGGGGTTCAAAAAACCCCACAGTACCCTGAAATGCATAGAAAACTGCTTTTTTTTGGCCACGATGCGCCTTTTCATCGCTAGAAAGGTCAAAGGTCAAAACGCTAGAAAGGTCAAAGTTCAAAAGGTCAAAGGTCAAAAGTTCAAATCGCTAGAAAGGTCAAAATGCCACGATGCGCTTTTTTCATCGCTAGAAAGGTCAAAACGCCACGATGCGCTTTTTTCATCTCTAGAAAGGTCAAAGGTCAAAACGCTAGAAAGGTCAAAGGTCAAAAGGTCAAAAGGTCAAAGGTCAAAAGGTAAAATCGCTAGAAAGGTCAAAATGCCACGATGCGCTTTTTTCATAGCCAGAAAGGTCAAAACGCCACGATGCGCTTTTTTCATCGCTAGAAAGGTCAAAGGTCAAAACGCTAGAAAGGTCAAAAATCACTAGAAAGGTCAAAAGGTCCAAGGTCAAAACGCTAGAAAGGTCAAAAATTGCTAGAAAGGGCAAAACGCCACGATGCGCTTTTTTCATCGCTAGAAAGGTCAAAACGCTAGAAAGGTCAAAAATCGCTAGAAAGGTCAAAAGGTCAAAGGTCAAAACGCTAGAAAGGTCAAAAATCGCTAGAAAGGTCAAAAGGTCAAAAGGTCCAAGGTCCAAGGTCAGCCAATAAAAAATGTGGGGGTTCAAAAAACCCCACAGTACCCCTGAAATGCATAGAAAACTGCTTTTTTTTTTGCACAGCCAATAAAAAAATTGGGGGTTCAAAAACCCCCACAGTACCCCTGAAATGCATAGAAAACTGCTTTTTTTTGGCACAGCCAATAAAAAAATTGGGGGTTAAAAAAAACCCACAGTACCCCTGAAATGCATAGAAAACTGCTTTTTTTTGGCACAGCCAATAAAAAAATTGGGGGTTCAAAAAACCCCACAGTACCCCTGAAATGCATAGAAAACTGCTTTTTTTTGGCACAGCCAATAAAAAAATTGGGGGTTCAAAAAACCCCACAGTACCCCTGAAATGCATAGAACACTGCTTTTTTTTGGCACAGCCAATAAAAAAATTGGGGGTTCAAAAAACCCCACAGTACCCCTGAAATGCATAGAAAACTGCTTTTTTTTTGGCACAGCCAATAAAAAAAGTGGGGGTTCAAAAAACCCCACAGTACCCCTGAAATGCATAGAAAACTGCTTTTTTTTTGGCACAGCCAATAAAAAAATTGGGGGTTCAAAAAACCCCACAGTACCCCTGAAATGCATAGAAAACTGCTTTTTTTTGGCACAGCCAATAAAAAAATTGGGGGTTCAAAAAACCCCACAGTACCCCTGAAATGCATAGAAAACTGCTTTTTTTTGGCACAGCCAATAAAAAAATTGGGGGTTCAAAAAACCCCACAGTACCCCTGAAATGCATAGAAAACTGCTTTTTTTTGGCACAGCCAATAACAAAATTGGGGGTTCAAAAAACCCCACAGTACCCCTGAAATGCATAGAAAACTGCTTTTTTTTGGCACAGCCAATAAAACAATTGGGGGTTCAAAAAACCCCACAGTACCCCTGAAATGCAAAGAAAACTGCTTTTTTTTGGCACAGCCAATAAAAAAATTGGGGGTTCAAAAAACCCCACAGTACCCCTGAAATGCATAGAAAACGGGTTTTTTTTGGCACAGCCAATAAGAAAATTGGGGGTTCAAAAAACCCCACAGTACCCCTGAAATGCATAGAAAACTGCTTTTTTTTTGGCACAGACAATAAAAAAATTGGGGGTTCAAAAAACCCCACAGTACCCCTGAAATGCATAGAAAACTGCTTTTTTTTTGGCACAGCCAATAAAAAAATTGGGGGTTCAAAAAACCCCACAGTACCCCTGAAATGCATAGAAAACTGTTTTTTTTTGGCACAGCCAATAAAAAAATTGGGGGTTCAAAAAACCCCACAGTACCCCTGAAATGCATAGAAAACTCCTTTTTTTTTGGCACAGCCAATAAAAAAATTGGGGGTTAAAAAAAACCCACAGTACCCCTGAAATGCATAGAAACTGTTTTTTTTTTGGCACAGCCAATAAAAAAATTGGGGGTTCAAAAAACCCCACAGTACCCCTGAAATGCATAGAAAACTGATTTTTTTTGGCACAGCCAATAAAAAAATTGGGGGTTCAAAAAAACCCACAGTACCCCTGAAATGCATAGAAAACTCCTTTTTTTTTTGCACAGCCAATAAAAAAATTGGGGGTTCAAAAAACCCCACAGTACCCCTGAAATGCATAGAAAACTGCTTTTTTTTGGCACAGCCAATACAAAAATTGGGGGTTCAAAAAACCCCACAGTACCCCTGAAATGCATAGAAAACTGCTTTTTTTTGGCACAGCCAATACAAAAATTGGGGGTTCAAAAAACCCCACAGTACCCCTGAAATGCATAGAAAACTGCTTTTTTTTGGCACAGCCAATAAAAAAATTGGGGGTTCAAAAAACCCCACAGTACCCCTGAAATGCATAGAAAACTGCTTTTTTTTGGCACAGCCAATAAAAAAATTGGGGGTTCAAAAAACCCCACAGTACCCCTGAAATGCATAGAAAACTGCTTTTTTTTGGCACAGCCAAAAAAAAAATTGGGGGTTCAAAAAACCCCACAGTACCCTGAAATGCATAGAAAACTGCTTTTTTTTGGCCACGATGCGCCTTTTCATCGCTAGAAAGGTCAAAGGTCAAAACGCTAGAAAGGTCAAAGTTCAAAAGGTCAAAGGTCAAAAGTTCAAATCGCTAGAAAGGTCAAAATGCCACGATGCGCTTTTTTCATCGCTAGAAAGGTCAAAACGCCACGATGCGCTTTTTTCATCTCTAGAAAGGTCAAAGGTCAAAACGCTAGAAAGGTCAAAGGTCAAAAGGTCAAAAGGTCAAAGGTCAAAAGGTAAAATCGCTAGAAAGGTCAAAATGCCACGATGCGCTTTTTTCATAGCCAGAAAGGTCAAAACGCCACGATGCGCTTTTTTCATCGCTAGAAAGGTCAAAGGTCAAAACGCTAGAAAGGTCAAAAATCACTAGAAAGGTCAAAAGGTCCAAGGTCAAAACGCTAGAAAGGTCAAAAATTGCTAGAAAGGGCAAAACGCCACGATGCGCTTTTTTCATCGCTAGAAAGGTCAAAACGCTAGAAAGGTCAAAACGCTAGAAAGGTCAAAAATCGCTAGAAAGGTCAAAAGGTCAAAGGTCAAAACGCTAGAAAGGTCAAAAATCGCTAGAAAGGTCAAAAGGTCAAAAGGTCAAAAGGTCCAAGGTCCAAGGTCAGCCAATAAAAAAATTGGGGGTTCAAAAACCCCCACAGTACCCCTGAAATGCATAGAAAACTGCTTTTTTTTGGCACAGCCAATAAAAAAATTGGGGGTTAAAAAAAAACCACAGTACCCCTGAAATGCATAGAAAACTGCTTTTTTTTGGCACAGCCAATAAAAAAATTGGGGGTTCAAAAAACCCCACAGTACCCCTGAAATGCATAGAAAACTGCTTTTTTTTTGGCACAGCCAATAAAAAAATTGGGGGTTCAAAAAACCCCACAGTACCCCTGAAATGCATAGAAAACTGCTTTTTTTTGGCACAGCCAAAAAAAAAATTGGGGGTTCAAAAAACCCCACAGTACCCTGAAATGCATAGAAAACTGCTTTTTTTTGGCCACGATGCGCCTTTTCATCGCTAGAAAGGTCAAAGGTCAAAACGCTAGAAAGGTCAAAGTTCAAAAGGTCAAAGGTCAAAAGTTCAAATCGCTAGAAAGGTCAAAATGCCACGATGCGCTTTTTTCATCGCTAGAAAGGTCAAAACGCCACGATGCGCTTTTTTCATCTCTAGAAAGGTCAAAGGTCAAAACGCTAGAAAGGTCAAAGGTCAAAAGGTCAAAAGGTCAAAGGTCAAAAGGTAAAATCGCTAGAAAGGTCAAAATGCCACGATGCGCTTTTTTCATAGCCAGAAAGGTCAAAACGCCACGATGCGCTTTTTTCATCGCTAGAAAGGTCAAAGGTCAAAACGCTAGAAAGGTCAAAAATCACTAGAAAGGTCAAAAGGTCCAAGGTCAAAACGCTAGAAAGGTCAAAAATTGCTAGAAAGGGCAAAACGCCACGATGCGCTTTTTTCATCGCTAGAAAGGTCAAAACGCTAGAAAGGTCAAAACGCTAGAAAGGTCAAAAATCGCTAGAAAGGTCAAAAGGTCAAAGGTCAAAACGCTAGAAAGGTCAAAAATCGCTAGAAAGGTCAAAAGGTCAAAAGGTCAAAAGGTCCAAGGTCCAAGGTCAGCCAATAAAAAATGTGGGGGTTCAAAAAACCCCACAGTACCCCTGAAATGCATAGAAAACTGCTTTTTTTTTTGCACAGCCAATAAAAAAATTGGGGGTTCAAAAACCCCCACAGTACCCCTGAAATGCATAGAAAACTGCTTTTTTTTGGCACAGCCAATAAAAAAATTGGGGGTTAAAAAAAACCCACAGTACCCCTGAAATGCATAGAAAACTGCTTTTTTTTGGCACAGCCAATAAAAAAATTGGGGGTTCAAAAAACCCCACAGTACCCCTGAAATGCATAGAAAACTGCTTTTTTTTGGCACAGCCAATAAAAAAATTGGGGGTTAAAAAAAACCCACAGTACCCCTGAAATGCATAGAACACTGCTTTTTTTTGGCACAGCCAATAAAAAAATTGGGGGTTCAAAAAACCCCACAGTACCCCTGAAATGCATAGAAAACTGCTTTTTTTTTGGCACAGCCAATAAAAAAAGTGGGGGTTCAAAAAACCCCACAGTACCCCTGAAATGCATAGAAAACTGCTTTTTTTTTGGCACAGCCAATAAAAAAATTGGGGGTTCAAAAAACCCCACAGTACCCCTGAAATGCATAGAAAACTGCTTTTTTTTGGCACAGCCAATAAAAAAATTGGGGGTTCAAAAAACCCCACAGTACCCCTGAAATGCATAGAAAACTGCTTTTTTTTGGCACAGCCAATAAAAAAATTGGGGGTTCAAAAAACCCCACAGTACCCCTGAAATGCATAGAAAACTGCTTTTTTTTGGCACAGCCAATAACAAAATTGGGGGTTCAAAAAACCCCACAGTACCCCTGAAATGCATAGAAAACTGCTTTTTTTTGGCACAGCCAATAAAACAATTGGGGGTTCAAAAAACCCCACAGTACCCCTGAAATGCAAAGAAAACTGCTTTTTTTTGGCACAGCCAATAAAAAAATTGGGGGTTCAAAAAACCCCACAGTACCCCTGAAATGCATAGAAAACGGGGTTTTTTTGGCACAGCCAATAAGAAAATTGGGGGTTCAAAAAACCCCACAGTACCCCTGAAATGCATAGAAAACTGCTTTTTTTTTGGCACAGACAATAAAAAAATTGGGGGTTCAAAAAACCCCACAGTACCCCTGAAATGCATAGAAAACTGCTTTTTTTTTGGCACAGCCAATAAAAAAATTGGGGGTTCAAAAAACCCCACAGTACCCCTGAAATGCATAGAAAACTGTTTTTTTTTGGCACAGCCAATAAAAAAATTGGGGGTTCAAAAAACCCCACAGTACCCCTGAAATGCATAGAAAACTCCTTTTTTTTTGGCACAGCCAATAAAAAAATTGGGGGTTAAAAAAAACCCACAGTACCCCTGAAATGCATAGAAACTGTTTTTTTTTTGGCACAGCCAATAAAAAAATTGGGGGTTCAAAAAACCCCACAGTACCCCTGAAATGCATAGAAAACTGATTTTTTTTTGGCACAGCCAAATAAAAGAATTGGGGGTTCAAAAAACCCCACAGTACCCCTGAAATGCATAGAAAACTGCTTTTTTTTTGGCACAGCCAATAAAAAAATTGGGGGTTCAAAAAACCCCACAGTACCCCTGAAATGCATAGAAAACTGCTTTTTTTTGGCACAGACAATACAAAAATTGGGGGTTAAAAAAACCCCACAGTACCCCTGAAATGCATAGAAAACTGCTTTTTTTTGGCACAGCCAATAAAAAAATTGGGGGTTAAAAAAAACCCACAGTACCCCTGAAATGCATAGAAAACTGCTTTTTTTTGGCACAGCCAATAAAAAAATTGGGGGTTTAAAAAACCCCACAGTACCCCTGAAATGCATAGAAAACTGCTTTTTTTTTGGCACAGACAATAAAAAAAGTGGGGGTTCAAAAAACCCCACAGTACCCCTGAAATGCATAGAAAACTGCTTTTTTTTGGCACAGCCAATAAAAAAATTGGGGGTTCAAAAAACCCCACAGTACCCCTGAAATGCATAGAAAACTGCTTTTTTTTGGCACAGCCAATAAAAAAATTGGGGGTTCAAAAAACCCCACAGTACCCCTGAAATGCATAGAAAACTGCTTTTTTTTGGCACAGACAATAAAAAAATTGGGGGTTCAAAAAACCCCACAGTACCCCTGAAATGCATAGAAAACTGCTTTTTTTTGGCACAGCCAATAAAAAAATTGGGGGTTCAAAAAACCCCACAGTACCCCTGAAATGCATAGAAAACTGCTTTTTTTTTTGGCACAGCCAATAAACAAATTGGGGGTTCAAAAAACCCCACAGTACCCCTGAAATGCATAGAAAACTGCTTTTTTTTGGCACAGCCAATAAAAAAAATGGGGGTTAAAAAAAACCCACAGTACCCCTGAAATGCATAGAAAACTGCTTTTTTTTTGGCACAGCCAATAAAAAAATTGGGGGTTCAAAAAACCCCACAGTACCCCTGAAATGCATAGAAAACTGCTTTTTTTTGGCACAGCCAATAAAAAAATTGGGGGTTCAAAAAACCCCACAGTACCCCTGAAATGCATAGAAAACTTCTTTTTTTTGGCACAGCCAATAAAAAAAATTGGGGGTTCAAAAAACCCCACAGTACCCCTGAAATGCATAGAAAACTGCTTTTTTTTGGCACAGCCAATAAAAAAATTGGGGGTTCAAAAAACCCCACAGTACCAAAAAACCCCACAGTACCCCTGAAATGCATAGAAAACTGCTTTTTTTTTGGCACAGCCAATAAACAAATTGGGGGTTCAAAAAACCCCACAGTACCCCTGAAATGCATAGAAAACTGCTTTTTTTTGGCACAGCCAATAAAAAAAATGGGGGTTAAAAAAAACCCACAGTACCCCTGAAATGCATAGAAAACTGCTTTTTTTTTGGCACAGCCAATAAAAAAATTGGGGGTTCAAAAAACCCCACAGTACCCCTGAAATGCATAGAAAACTGCTTTTTTTTGGCACAGCCAATACAAAAATTGGGGGTTCAAAAAACCCCACAATACCCCTGAAATGCATAGAAAACTGCTTTTTTTTGGCACAGCCAATACAAAAATTGGGGGTTCAAAAGACCCCACAGTACCCCTGAAATGCATAGAAAACTGCTTTTTTTTGGCACAGCCAAAAAAATAATTGGGGGTTCAAAAAACCCCACAGTACCCTGAAATGCATAGAAAACTGCTTTTTTTTTGGCACAGCCAATAAAAAAATTGGGGGTTCAAAAAAAACCACAGTACCCCTGAAATGCATGGAAAACTGCTTTTTTTTTTGGCACAGCCAATAAAAAAAGTTGGGGGTTCAAAAAACCCCACAGTACCCCTGAAATGCATAGAAAACTGCTTTTTTTTGGCACAGCCAATAAAAAAAGTTGGGGGTTCAAAAAACCCCACAGTACCCCTGAAATGCATAGAAAACTGTTTTTTTTTGGCACAGCCAATAAAAAAATTGGGGGTTCAAAAAACCCCACAGTACCCCTGAAATGCATAGAAAACTGCTTTTTTTTGGCCACGATGCGCCTTTTCATCGCTAGAAAGGTCAAAGGTCAAAACGCTAGAAAGGTCAAAGGTCAAAAGGTCAAAGTTCAAAAGGTCAAAGGTCAAAAGTTCAAATCGCTAGAAAGGTCAAAATGCCACGATGCGCTTTTTTCATCGCTAGAAAGGTCAAAACGCCACGATGCGCTTTTTTCATCTCTAGAAAGGTCAAAGGTCAAAACGCTAGAAAGGTCAAAGGTCAAAAGGTCAAAAGGTCAAAGGTCAAATCGCTAGAAAGGTCAAAATGCCACGATGCGCTTTTTTCATAGCCAGAAAGGTCAAAACGCCACGATGCGCTTTTTTCATCGCTAGAAAGGTCAAAGGTCAAAACGCTAGAAAGGTCAAAAATCACTAGAAAGGTCAAAAGGTCCAAGGTCAAAACGCTAGAAAGGTCAAAATTTTTTAGAAAGGGCAAAACGCCACGATGCGCTTTTTTCATCGCTAGAAAGGTCAAAACGCTAGAAAGGTCAAAACGCTAGAAAGGTCAAAAATCGCTAGAAAGGTCAAAAGGTCAAAGGTCAAAACGCTAGAAAGGTCAAAAATCGCTAGAAAGGTCAAAAGGTCAAAAGGTCCAAGGTCCAAGGTCAGCCAATAAAAAATTTGGGGGTTCAAAAAACCCCACAGTACCCCTGAAATGCATAGAAAACTGCTTTTTTTTTGGCACAGCCAATAAAAAAATTGGGGGTTCAAAAAACCCCACAGTACCCCTGAAATGCATAGAAAACTGCTTTTTTTTGGCACAGCCAATAAAAAAATTGGGGGTTCAAAAAACCCCACAGTACCCCTGAAATGCATAGAAAACTGCTTTTTTTTGGCACAGCCAATACAAAAATTGGGGGTTCAAAAAACCCCACAGTACCCCTTAAATGCATAGAAAACTGCTTTTTTTTGGCACAGCCAATAAAAAAATTGGGGGTTCAAAAAACCCCACAGTACCCCTGAAATGCATAGAAAACTGCTTTTTTTGGCACAGCCAAAAAAAAAATTGGGGGTTCAAAAACCCCCACAGTACCCCTGAAATGCATAGAAAACTGCTTTTTTTTTGGCACAGCCAATAAAAAAATTGGGGGTTCTAAAAACCCCACAGTACCCCTGAAATGCATAGAAAAATGCATAGAAAACTGCTTTTTTTTTGGCACAGCCAATAAAAAAATTGGGGGTTCAAAAAACCCCACAGTACCCCTGAAATGCATAGAAAACTGCTTTTTTTTGGCACAGCCAATAAAAAAAATGGGGGTTCAAAAAACCCCACAGTACCCCTGAAATGCATAGAAAACTCCTTTTTTTTTGCACAGCCAATAAAAAAATTGGGGGTTCAAAAAACCCCACAGTACCCCTGAAATGCATAGAAAACTGCTTTTTTTTTGGCACAGCCAATAAAAAAATTGGGGGTTCAAAAAACCCCACAGTACCCCTGAAATGCATAGAAAAATGCATAGAAAACTGCTTTTTTTTTTGGCACAGCCAATAAAAAAATTGGGGGTTCAAAAAACCCCACAGTACCCCTGAAATGCATAGAAAACTGCTTTTTTTTGGCACAGCCAATAAAAAAATTGGGGGTTCAAAAAACCCCACAGTACCCCTGAAATGCATAGAAAACTGCTTTTTTTTGGCACAGCCAATAAAAAAATTGGGGGTTCAAAAAAACCCACAGTACCCCTGAAATGCATAGAAAACTGCTTTTTTTTGGCACAGCCAATAAAAAAATTGGGGGTTCAAAAAAACCCACAGTACCCCTGAAATGCATAGAAAACTCCTTTTTTTTTTGCACAGCCAATAAAAAAATTGGGGGTTCAAAAAACCCCACAGTACCCCTGAAATGCATAGAAAACTGCTTTTTTTTGGCACAGCCAATAAAAAAATTGGGGGTTCAAAAAACCCCACAGTACCCCTGAAATGCATAGAAAACTCCTTTTTTTTGTTGCACAGCCAATAAAAAAATTGGGGGTTCAAAAAACCCCACAGTACCCCTGAAATGCATAGAAAACTGCTTTTTTTTGGCACAGCCAATACAAAAATTGGGGGTTCAAAAAACCCCACAGTACCCCTGAAATGCATAGAAAACTGCTTTTTTTTGGCACAGCCAATAAAAAAATTGGGGGTTCAAAAAACCCCACAGTACCCCTGAAATGCATAGAAAACTGCTTTTTTTTGGCACAGCCAAAAAAAAAATTGGGGGTTCAAAAAACCCCACAGTACCCTGAAATGCATAGAAAACTGCTTTTTTTTGGCCACGATGCGCCTTTTCATCGCTAGAAAGGTCAAAGGTCAAAACGCTAGAAAGGTCAAAGTTCAAAAGGTCAAAGGTCAAAAGTTCAAATCGCTAGAAAGGTCAAAATGCCACGATGCGCTTTTTTCATCGCTAGAAAGGTCAAAACGCCACGATGCGCTTTTTTCATCTCTAGAAAGGTCAAAGGTCAAAACGCTAGAAAGGTCAAAGGTCAAAAGGTCAAAAGGTCAAAGGTCAAAAGGTCAAATCGCTAGAAAGGTCAAAATGCCACGATGCGCTTTTTTCATAGCCAGAAAGGTCAAAACGCCACGATGCGCTTTTTTCATCGCTAGAAAGGTCAAAGGTCAAAACGCTAGAAAGGTCAAAAATCACTAGAAAGGTCAAAAGGTCCAAGGTCAAAACGCTAGAAAGGTCAAAAATTGCTAGAAAGGGCAAAACGCCACGATGCGCTTTTTTCATCGCTAGAAAGGTCAAAAATCGCTAGAAAGGTCAAAAGGTCAAAGGTCAAAACGCTAGAAAGGTCAAAAATCGCTAGAAAGGTCAAAAGGTCAAAAGGTCCAAGGTCAGCCAATAAAAAATGTGGGGGTTCAAAAAACCCCACAGTACCCCTGAAATGCATAGAAAACTGCTTTTTTTTTGGCACAGCCAATAAAAAAATTGGGGGTTCAAAAAACCCCACAGTACCCCTGAAATGCATAGAAAACTGCTTTTTTTTGGCACAGCCAATAAAAAAATTGGGGGTTCAAAAAACCCCACAGTACCCCTGAAATGCATAGAAAACTGCTTTTTTTTGGCCCAGCCAATAAAAAAATTGAGGGTTCAAAAAACCCCACAGTACCCCTGAAATGCATAGAAAACTGCTTTTTTTTGGCACAGCCAATACAAAAATTGGGGGTTCAAAAAACCCCACAATACCCCTGAAATGCATAGAAAACTGCTTTTTTTTTGGCACAGCCAATAAAAAAATTGGGGGTTCAAAAGACCCCACAGTACCCCTGAAATGCATAGAAAACTGCTTTTTTTTGGCACAGCCAATAAAAAAATTGGGGGTTCAAAAAACCCCACAGTACCCCTGAAATGCATAGAAAACTGCTTTTTTTTGGCACAGCCAATAAAAAAATTGGGGGTTCAAAAAACCCCACAGTACCCCTGAAATGCATAGAAAACTGCTTTTTTTTTGGCACAGCCAATAAAAAAATTGGGGGTTCAAAAAACCCCACAGTACCCCTGAAATGCATAGAAAACTGCTTTTTTTTTGGCACAGCCAATAAAAAAATTGGGGGTTCAAAAAACCCCACAGTACCCCTGAAATGCATAGAAAACTGCTTTTTTTTTGGCACAGCCAATAAACAAATTGGGGGTTCAAAAAACCCCACAGTACCCCTGAAATGCATAGAAAACTGCTTTTTTTTTGCACAGCCAATAAAAAAAATGGGGGTTCAAAAAACCCCACAGTACCCCTGAAATGCATAGAAAACTGCTTTTTTTTTGGCACAGCCAATAAAAAAATTGGGGGTTCAAAAAACCCCACAGTACCCCTGAAATGCATAGAAAACTGCTTTTTTTTGGCACAGCCAATAAAAAAATTGGGGGTTCAAAAAACCCCACAGTACCCCTGAAATGCATAGAAAACTTCTTTTTTTTGGCACAGCCAATAAAAAAAATTGGGGGTTCAAAAAACCCCACAGTACCCCTGAAATGCATAGAAAACTGCTTTTTTTTGGCACAGCCAATAAAAAAATTGGGGGTTCAAAAAACCCCACAGTACCCCTGAAATGCATAGAAAACTGCTTTTTTTTTGGCACAGCGAATAAAAAAAGTTGGGGGTTCAAAAAACCCCACAGTACCCCTGAAATGCATAGAAAACTGCTTTTTTTTGGCACAGCCAATAAAACAATTGGGGGTTCAAAAAACCCCACAGTACCCCTGAAATGCATAGAAAACTGCTTTTTTTTTGCCACGATGCGCCTTTTCATCGCTAGAAAGGTCAAAGGTCAAAACGCTAGAAAGGTCAAAGGTCAAAAGGTCAAAGTTCAAAAGGTCAAAGGTCAAAAGTTCAAATCGCTAGAAAGGTCAAAATGCCACGATGCGCTTTTTTCATCTCTAGAAAGGTCAAAGGTCAAAACGCTAGGAAGGTCAAAGGTCAAAAGGTCAAAAGGTCAAAGGTCAAAAGGTCAAATCGCTAGAAAGGTCAAAATGCCACGATGCGCTTTTTTCATAGCCAGAAAGGTCAAAACGCCACGATGCGCTTTTTTCATCGCTAGAAAGGTCAAAGGTCAAAACGCTAGAAAGGTCAAAAATCACTAGAAAGGTCAAAAGGTCCAAGGTCAAAACGCTAGAAAGGTCAAAAATTGC
Source organism: Electrona antarctica (assembly GCF_951216825.1). Taxonomy (NCBI): domain Eukaryota; kingdom Metazoa; phylum Chordata; class Actinopteri; order Myctophiformes; family Myctophidae; genus Electrona; species Electrona antarctica. The sequence goes on from NC_136809.1 coordinate 39,889,782, forward strand.
TAGAAAGGGCAAAACGCCACGATGCGCTTTTTTCATCGCTAGAAAGGTCAAAACGCTAGAAAGGTCAAAACGCTAGAAAGGTCAAAAATCGCTAGAAAGGTCAAAAGGTCAAAGGTCAAAACGCTAGAAAGGTCAAAAATCGCTAGAAAGGTCAAAAGGTCAAAAGGTCCAAGGTCCAAGGTCAGCCAATAAAAAATGTGGGGGTTCAAAAAAAACCACAGTACCCCTGAAATGCATAGAAAACTGCTTTTTTTTTGGCACAGCCAATAAAAAAATTGGGGGTTCAAAAACCCCCACAGTACCCCTGAAATGCATAGAAAACTGCTTTTTTTTGGCACAGCCAATAAAAAAATTGGGGGTTCAAAAAAACCCACAGTACCCCTGAAATGCATAGAAAACTGCTTTTTTTTGGCACAGCCAATAAAAAAATTGGGGGTTCAAAAAACCCCACAGTACCCCTGAAATGCATAGAAAACTGCTTTTTTTTGGCACAGCCAATAAAAAAATTGGGGGTTCAAAAAACCCCACAGTACCCCTGAAATGCATAGAACACTGCTTTTTTTTGGCACAGCCAATAAAAAAATTGGGGGTTCAAAAAACCCCACAGTACCCCTGAAATGCATAGAAAACTGCTTTTTTTTTGGCACAGCCAATAAAAAAAGTGGGGGTTCAAAAAACCCCACAGTACCCCTGAAATGCATAGAAAACTGCTTTTTTTTTGGCACAGCCAATAAAAAAATTGGGGGTTCAAAAAACCCCACAGTACCCCTGAAATGCATAGAAAACTGCTTTTTTTTGGCACAGCCAATAAAAAAATTGGGGGTTCAAAAAACCCCACAGTACCCCTGAAATGCATAGAAAACTGCTTTTTTTTGGCACAGCCAATAACAAAATTGGGGGTTCAAAAAACCCCACAGTACCCCTGAAATGCATAGAAAACTGCTTTTTTTTGGCACAGCCAATAAAACAATTGGGGGTTCAAAAAACCCCACAGTACCCCTGAAATGCATAGAAAACTCCTTTTTTTTTGGCACAGCCAATAAAAAAATTGGGGGTTCAAAAAACCCCACAGTACCCCTGAAATGCATAGAAAACTGCTTTTTTTTGGCACAGCCAATAAAAAAATTGGGGGTTCAAAAAACCCCACAGTACCCCTGAAATGCAAAGAAAACTGCTTTTTTTTGGCACAGCCAATAAAAAAATTGGGGGTTCAAAAAACCCCACAGTACCCCTGAAATGCATAGAAAACGGTTTTTTTTTGGCACAGCCAATAAGAAAATTGGGGGTTCAAAAAACCCCACAGTACCCCTGAAATGCATAGAAAACTGCTTTTTTTTTGGCACAGACAATACAAAAAATTGGGGGTTCAAAAAACCCCACAGTACCCCTGAAATGCATAGAAAACTGCTTTTTTTTTGGCACAGCCAATAAAAAAATTGGGGGTTCAAAAAACCCCACAGTACCCCTGAAATGCATAGAAAACTGTTTTTTTTTGGCACAGCCAATAAAAAAATTGGGGGTTCAAAAAACCCCACAGTACCCCTGAAATGCATAGAAAACTCCTTTTTTTTTGGCACAGCCAATAAAAAAATTGGGGGTTAAAAAAAACCCACAGTACCCCTGAAATGCATAGAAAACTGTTTTTTTTTTGGCACAGCCAATACAAAAATTGGGGGTTCAAAAAACCCCACAGTACCCCTGAAATGCATAGAAAACTGATTTTTTTTTGGCACAGCCAAATAAAAGAATTGGGGGTTCAAAAAACCCCACAGTACCCCTGAAATGCATAGAAAACTGCTTTTTTTTGGCACAGCCAATAAAAAAATTGGGGGTTCAAAAAACCCCACAGTACCCCTGAAATGCATAGAAAACTCCTTTTTTTTGTTGCACAGCCAATAAAAAAATTGGGGGTTCAAAAAACCCCACAGTACCCCTGAAATGCATAGAAAACTGCTTTTTTTTGGCACAGCCAATACAAAAATTGGGGGTTCAAAAAACCCCACAGTACCCCTGAAATGCATAGAAAACTGCTTTTTTTTGGCACAGCCAATAAAAAAATTGGGGGTTCAAAAAACCCCACAGTACCCCTGAAATGCATAGAAAACTGCTTTTTTTTGGCACAGCCAAAAAAAAAATTGGGGGTTCAAAAAACCCCACAGTACCCTGAAATGCATAGAAAACTGCTTTTTTTTGGCCACGATGCGCCTTTTCATCGCTAGAAAGGTCAAAGGTCAAAACGCTAGAAAGGTCAAAGTTCAAAAGGTCAAAGGTCAAAAGTTCAAATCGCTAGAAAGGTCAAAATGCCACGATGCGCTTTTTTCATCGCTAGAAAGGTCAAAACGCCACGATGCGCTTTTTTCATCTCTAGAAAGGTCAAAGGTCAAAACGCTAGAAAGGTCAAAGGTCAAAAGGTCAAAAGGTCAAAGGTCAAATCGCTAGAAAGGTCAAAATGCCACGATGCGCTTTTTTCATAGCCAGAAAGGTCAAAACGCCACGATGCGCTTTTTTCATCGCTAGAAAGGTCAAAGGTCAAAACGCTAGAAAGGTCAAAAATCACTAGAAAGGTCAAAAGGTCCAAGGTCAAAACGCTAGAAAGGTCAAAATTTTTTAGAAAGGGCAAAACGCCACGATGCGCTTTTTTCATCGCTAGAAAGGTCAAAACGCTAGAAAGGTCAAAACGCTAGAAAGGTCAAAAATCGCTAGAAAGGTCAAAAGGTCAAAGGTCAAAACGCTAGAAAGGTCAAAAATCGCTAGAAAGGTCAAAAGGTCAAAAGGTCCAAGGTCCAAGGTCAGCCAATAAAAAATTTGGGGGTTCAAAAAACCCCACAGTACCCCTGAAATGCATAGAAAACTGCTTTTTTTTTGGCACAGCCAATAAAAAAATTGGGGGTTCAAAAAACCCCACAGTACCCCTGAAATGCATAGAAAACTGCTTTTTTTTGGCACAGCCAATAAAAAAATTGGGGGTTCAAAAAACCCCACAGTACCCCTGAAATGCATAGAAAACTGCTTTTTTTTGGCACAGCCAATACAAAAATTGGGGGTTCAAAAAACCCCACAGTACCCCTTAAATGCATAGAAAACTGCTTTTTTTTGGCACAGCCAATAAAAAAATTGGGGGTTCAAAAAACCCCACAGTACCCCTGAAATGCATAGAAAACTGCTTTTTTTGGCACAGCCAAAAAAAAAATTGGGGGTTCAAAAACCCCCACAGTACCCCTGAAATGCATAGAAAACTGCTTTTTTTTTGGCACAGCCAATAAAAAAATTGGGGGTTCTAAAAACCCCACAGTACCCCTGAAATGCATAGAAAAATGCATAGAAAACTGCTTTTTTTTTGGCACAGCCAATAAAAAAATTGGGGGTTCAAAAAACCCCACAGTACCCCTGAAATGCATAGAAAACTGCTTTTTTTTGGCACAGCCAATAAAAAAAATGGGGGTTCAAAAAACCCCACAGTACCCCTGAAATGCATAGAAAACTCCTTTTTTTTTGCACAGCCAATAAAAAAATTGGGGGTTCAAAAAACCCCACAGTACCCCTGAAATGCATAGAAAACTGCTTTTTTTTTGGCACAGCCAATAAAAAAATTGGGGGTTCAAAAAACCCCACAGTACCCCTGAAATGCATAGAAAAATGCATAGAAAACTGCTTTTTTTTTTGGCACAGCCAATAAAAAAATTGGGGGTTCAAAAAACCCCACAGTACCCCTGAAATGCATAGAAAACTGCTTTTTTTTGGCACAGCCAATAAAAAAATTGGGGGTTCAAAAAACCCCACAGTACCCCTGAAATGCATAGAAAACTGCTTTTTTTTGGCACAGCCAATAAAAAAATTGGGGGTTCAAAAAAACCCACAGTACCCCTGAAATGCATAGAAAACTGCTTTTTTTTGGCACAGCCAATAAAAAAATTGGGGGTTCAAAAAAACCCACAGTACCCCTGAAATGCATAGAAAACTCCTTTTTTTTTTGCACAGCCAATAAAAAAATTGGGGGTTCAAAAAACCCCACAGTACCCCTGAAATGCATAGAAAACTGCTTTTTTTTGGCACAGCCAATAAAAAAATTGGGGGTTCAAAAAACCCCACAGTACCCCTGAAATGCATAGAAAACTCATTTTTTTTGTTGCACAGCCAATAAAAAAATTGGGGGTTCAAAAAACCCCACAGTACCCCTGAAATGCATAGAAAACTGCTTTTTTTTGGCACAGCCAATACAAAAATTGGGGGTTCAAAAAACCCCACAGTACCCCTGAAATGCATAGAAAACTGCTTTTTTTTGGCACAGCCAATAAAAAAATTGGGGGTTCAAAAAACCCCACAGTACCCCTGAAATGCATAGAAAACTGCTTTTTTTTGGCACAGCCAAAAAAAAAATTGGGGGTTCAAAAAACCCCACAGTACCCTGAAATGCATAGAAAACTGCTTTTTTTTGGCCACGATGCGCCTTTTCATCGCTAGAAAGGTCAAAGGTCAAAACGCTAGAAAGGTCAAAGTTCAAAAGGTCAAAGGTCAAAAGTTCAAATCGCTAGAAAGGTCAAAATGCCACGATGCGCTTTTTTCATCGCTAGAAAGGTCAAAACGCCACGATGCGCTTTTTTCATCTCTAGAAAGGTCAAAGGTCAAAACGCTAGAAAGGTCAAAGGTCAAAAGGTCAAAAGGTCAAAGGTCAAAAGGTCAAATCGCTAGAAAGGTCAAAATGCCACGATGCGCTTTTTTCATAGCCAGAAAGGTCAAAACGCCACGATGCGCTTTTTTCATCGCTAGAAAGGTCAAAGGTCAAAACGCTAGAAAGGTCAAAAATCACTAGAAAGGTCAAAAGGTCCAAGGTCAAAACGCTAGAAAGGTCAAAAATTGCTAGAAAGGGCAAAACGCCACGATGCGCTTTTTTCATCGCTAGAAAGGTCAAAAATCGCTAGAAAGGTCAAAGGTCAAAACGCTAGAAAGGTCAAAAATCGCTAGAAAGGTCAAAAGGTCAAAAGGTCCAAGGTCCAAGGTCAGCCAATAAAAAATGTGGGGGTTCAAAAAACCCCACAGTACCCCTGAAATGCATAGAAAACTGCTTTTTTTTTGGCACAGCCAATAAAAAAATTGGGGGTTCAAAAAACCCCACAGTACCCCTGAAATGCATAGAAAACTGCTTTTTTTTGGCACAGCCAATAAAAAAATTGGGGGTTCAAAAAACCCCACAGTACCCCTGAAATGCATAGAAAACTGCTTTTTTTTGGCACAGCCAATAAAAAAATTGAGGGTTCAAAAAACCCCACAGTACCCCTGAAATGCATAGAAAACTGCTTTTTTTTGGCACAGCCAATACAAAAATTGGGGGTTCAAAAAACCCCACAATACCCCTGAAATGCATAGAAAACTGCTTTTTTTTTGGCACAGCCAATAAAAAAATTGGGGGTTCAAAAGACCCCACAGTACCCCTGAAATGCATAGAAAACTGCTTTTTTTTGGCACAGCCAATAAAAAAATTGGGGGTTCAAAAAACCCCACAGTACCCCTGAAATGCATAGAAAACTGCTTTTTTTTGGCACAGCCAATAAAAAAATTGGGGGTTCAAAAAACCCCACAGTACCCCTGAAATGCATAGAAAACTGCTTTTTTTTTGGCACAGCCAATAAAAAAATTGGGGGTTCAAAAAACCCCACAGTACCCCTGAAATGCATAGAAAACTGCTTTTTTTTTGGCACAGCCAATAAAAAAATTGGGGGTTCAAAAAACCCCACAGTACCCCTGAAATGCATAGAAAACTGCTTTTTTTTTGGCACAGCCAATAAACAAATTGGGGGTTCAAAAAACCCCACAGTACCCCTGAAATGCATAGAAAACTGCTTTTTTTTTGCACAGCCAATAAAAAAAATGGGGGTTCAAAAAACCCCACAGTACCCCTGAAATGCATAGAAAACTGCTTTTTTTTTGGCACAGCCAATAAAAAAATTGGGGGTTCAAAAAACCCCACAGTACCCCTGAAATGCATAGAAAACTGCTTTTTTTTGGCACAGCCAATAAAAAAATTGGGGGTTCAAAAAACCCCACAGTACCCCTGAAATGCATAGAAAACTTCTTTTTTTTGGCACAGCCAATAAAAAAAATTGGGGGTTCAAAAAACCCCACAGTACCCCTGAAATGCATAGAAAACTGCTTTTTTTTGGCACAGCCAATAAAAAAATTGGGGGTTCAAAAAACCCCACAGTACCCCTGAAATGCATAGAAAACTGCTTTTTTTTTGGCACAGCGAATAAAAAAAGTTGGGGGTTCAAAAAACCCCACAGTACCCCTGAAATGCATAGAAAACTGCTTTTTTTTGGCACAGCCAATAAAACAATTGGGGGTTCAAAAAACCCCACAGTACCCCTGAAATGCATAGAAAACTGCTTTTTTTTTGCCACGATGCGCCTTTTCATCGCTAGAAAGGTCAAAGGTCAAAACGCTAGAAAGGTCAAAGGTCAAAAGGTCAAAGTTCAAAAGGTCAAAGGTCAAAAGTTCAAATCGCTAGAAAGGTCAAAATGCCACGATGCGCTTTTTTCATCTCTAGAAAGGTCAAAGGTCAAAACGCTAGGAAGGTCAAAGGTCAAAAGGTCAAAAGGTCAAAGGTCAAAAGGTCAAATCGCTAGAAAGGTCAAAATGCCACGATGCGCTTTTTTCATAGCCAGAAAGGTCAAAACGCCACGATGCGCTTTTTTCATCGCTAGAAAGGTCAAAGGTCAAAACGCTAGAAAGGTCAAAAATCACTAGAAAGGTCAAAAGGTCCAAGGTCAAAACGCTAGAAAGGTCAAAAATTGCTAGAAAGGGCAAAACGCCACGATGCGCTTTTTTCATCGCTAGAAAGGTCAAAACGCTAGAAAGGTCAAAACGCTAGAAAGGTCAAAAATCGCTAGAAAGGTCAAAAGGTCAAAGGTCAAAACGCTAGAAAGGTCAAAAATCGCTAGAAAGGTCAAAAGGTCAAAAGGTCCAAGGTCCAAGGTCAGCCAATAAAAAATGTGGGGGTTCAAAAAAAACCACAGTACCCCTGAAATGCATAGAAAACTGCTTTTTTTTTGGCACAGCCAATAAAAAAATTGGGGGTTCAAAAACCCCCACAGTACCCCTGAAATGCATAGAAAACTGCTTTTTTTTGGCACAGCCAATAAAAAAATTGGGGGTTCAAAAAAACCCACAGTACCCCTGAAATGCATAGAAAACTGCTTTTTTTTGGCACAGCCAATAAAAAAATTGGGGGTTCAAAAAACCCCACAGTACCCCTGAAATGCATAGAAAACTGCTTTTTTTTGGCACAGCCAATAAAAAAATTGGGGGTTCAAAAAACCCCACAGTACCCCTGAAATGCATAGAACACTGCTTTTTTTTGGCACAGCCAATAAAAAAATTGGGGGTTCAAAAAACCCCACAGTACCCCTGAAATGCATAGAAAACTGCTTTTTTTTTGGCACAGCCAATAAAAAAAGTGGGGGTTCAAAAAACCCCACAGTACCCCTGAAATGCATAGAAAACTGCTTTTTTTTTGGCACAGCCAATAAAAAAATTGGGGGTTCAAAAAACCCCACAGTACCCCTGAAATGCATAGAAAACTGCTTTTTTTTGGCACAGCCAATAAAAAAATTGGGGGTTCAAAAAACCCCACAGTACCCCTGAAATGCATAGAAAACTGCTTTTTTTTGGCACAGCCAATAACAAAATTGGGGGTTCAAAAAACCCCACAGTACCCCTGAAATGCATAGAAAACTGCTTTTTTTTGGCACAGCCAATAAAACAATTGGGGGTTCAAAAAACCCCACAGTACCCCTGAAATGCATAGAAAACTCCTTTTTTTTTGGCACAGCCAATAAAAAAATTGGGGGTTCAAAAAACCCCACAGTACCCCTGAAATGCATAGAAAACTGCTTTTTTTTGGCACAGCCAATAAAAAAATTGGGGGTTCAAAAAACCCCACAGTACCCCTGAAATGCAAAGAAAACTGCTTTTTTTTGGCACAGCCAATAAAAAAATTGGGGGTTCAAAAAACCCCACAGTACCCCTGAAATGCATAGAAAACGGTTTTTTTTTGGCACAGCCAATAAGAAAATTGGGGGTTCAAAAAACCCCACAGTACCCCTGAAATGCATAGAAAACTGCTTTTTTTTTGGCACAGACAATAAAAAAAATTGGGGGTTCAAAAAACCCCACAGTACCCCTGAAATGCATAGAAAACTGCTTTTTTTTTGGCACAGCCAATAAAAAAATTGGGGGTTCAAAAAACCCCACAGTACCCCTGAAATGCATAGAAAACTGTTTTTTTTTGGCACAGCCAATAAAAAAATTGGGGGTTCAAAAAACCCCACAGTACCCCTGAAATGCATAGAAAACTCCTTTTTTTTTGGCACAGCCAATAAAAAAATTGGGGGTTAAAAAAAACCCACAGTACCCCTGAAATGCATAGAAAACTGTTTTTTTTTTGGCACAGCCAATACAAAAATTGGGGGTTCAAAAAACCCCACAGTACCCCTGAAATGCATAGAAAACTGATTTTTTTTTGGCACAGCCAAATAAAAGAATTGGGGGTTCAAAAAACCCCACAGTACCCCTGAAATGCATAGAAAACTGCTTTTTTTTGGCACAGCCAATAAAAAAATTGGGGGTTCAAAAAACCCCACAGTACCCCTGAAATGCATAGAAAACTCCTTTTTTTTGTTGCACAGCCAATAAAAAAATTGGGGGTTCAAAAAACCCCACAGTACCCCTGAAATGCATAGAAAACTGCTTTTTTTTGGCACAGCCAATACAAAAATTGGGGGTTCAAAAAACCCCACAGTACCCCTGAAATGCATAGAAAACTGCTTTTTTTTGGCACAGCCAATAAAAAAATTGGGGGTTCAAAAAACCCCACAGTACCCCTGAAATGCATAGAAAACTGCTTTTTTTTGGCACAGCCAAAAAAAAAATTGGGGGTTCAAAAAACCCCACAGTACCCTGAAATGCATAGAAAACTGCTTTTTTTTGGCCACGATGCGCATTTTCATCGCTAGAAAGGTCAAAGGTCAAAACGCTAGAAAGGTCAAAGTTCAAAAGGTCAAAGGTCAAAAGTTCAAATCGCTAGAAAGGTCAAAATGCCACGATGCGCTTTTTTCATCGCTAGAAAGGTCAAAACGCCACGATGCGCTTTTTTCATCTCTAGAAAGGTCAAAGGTCAAAACGCTAGAAAGGTCAAAGGTCAAAAGGTCAAAAGGTCAAAGGTCAAAAGGTCAAATCGCTAGAAAGGTCAAAATGCCACGATGCGCTTTTTTCATAGCCAGAAAGGTCAAAACGCCACGATGCGCTTTTTTCATCGCTAGAAAGGTCAAAGGTCAAAACGCTAGAAAGGTCAAAAATCACTAGAAAGGTCAAAAGGTCCAAGGTCAAAACGCTAGAAAGGTCAAAAATTGCTAGAAAGGGCAAAACGCCACGATGCGCTTTTTTCATCGCTAGAAAGGTCAAAAATCGCTAGAAAGGTCAAAAGGTCAAAGGTCAAAACGCTAGAAAGGTCAAAAATCGCTAGAAAGGTCAAAAGGTCAAAAGGTCCAAGGTCCAAGGTCAGCCAATAAAAAATGTGGGGGTTCAAAAAACCCCACAGTACCCCTGAAATGCATAGAAAACTGCTTTTTTTTTGGCACAGCCAATAAAAAAATTGGGGGTTCAAAAAACCCCACAGTACCCCTGAAATGCATAGAAAACTGCTTTTTTTTGGCACAGCCAATAAAAAAATTGGGGGTTCAAAAAACCCCACAGTACCCCTGAAATGCATAGAAAACTGCTTTTTTTTTGCACAGCCAATAAAAAAATTGAGGGTTCAAAAAACCCCACAGTACCCCTGAAATGCATAGAAAACTGCTTTTTTTTGGCACAGCCAATACAAAAATTGGGGGTTCAAAAAACCCCACAATACCCCTGAAATGCATAGAAAACTGCTTTTTTTTTGGCACAGCCAATAAAAAAATTGGGGGTTCAAAAGACCCCACAGTACCCCTGAAATGCATAGAAAACTGCTTTTTTTTGGCACAGCCAATAAAAAAATTGGGGGTTCAAAAAACCCCACAGTACCCCTGAAATGCATAGAAAACTGCTTTTTTTTGGCACAGCCAATAAAAAAATTGGGGGTTCAAAAAACCCCACAGTACCCCTGAAATGCATAGAAAACTGCTTTTTTTTTGGCACAGCCAATAAAAAAATTGGGGGTTCAAAAAACCCCACAGTACCCCTGAAATGCATAGAAAACTGCTTTTTTTTTGGCACAGCCAATAAAAAAATTGGGGGTTCAAAAAACCCCACAGTACCCCTGAAATGCATAGAAAACTGCTTTTTTTTTGGCACAGCCAATAAACAAATTGGGGGTTCAAAAAACCCCACAGTACCCCTGAAATGCATAGAAAACTGCTTTTTTTTTGCACAGCCAATAAAAAAAATGGGGGTTCAAAAAACCCCACAGTACCCCTGAAATGCATAGAAAACTGCTTTTTTTTTGGCACAGCCAATAAAAAAATTGGGGGTTCAAAAAACCCCACAGTACCCCTGAAATGCATAGAAAACTGCTTTTTTTTGGCACAGCCAATAAAGAAATTGGGGGTTCAAAAAACCCCACAGTACCCCTGAAATGCATAGAAAACTTCTTTTTTTTGGCACAGCCAATAAAAAAAATTGGGGGTTCAAAAAACCCCACAGTACCCCTGAAATGCATAGAAAACTGCTTTTTTTTGGCACAGCCAATAAAAAAATTGGGGGTTCAAAAAACCCCACAGTACCCCTGAAATGCATAGAAAACTGCTTTTTTTTTGGCACAGCGAATAAAAAAAGTTGGGGGTTCAAAAAACCCCACAGTACCCCTGAAATGCATAGAAAACTGCTTTTTTTTGGCACAGCCAATAAAACAATTGGGGGTTCAAAAAACCCCACAGTACCCCTGAAATGCATAGAAAACTGCTTTTTTTTTGCCACGATGCGCCTTTTCATCGCTAGAAAGGTCAAAGGTCAAAACGCTAGAAAGGTCAAAGGTCAAAAGGTCAAAGTTCAAAAGGTCAAAGGTCAAAAGTTCAAATCGCTAGAAAGGTCAAAATGCCACGATGCGCTTTTTTCATCGCTAGAAAGGTCAAAACGCCACGATGCGCTTTTTTCATCTCTAGAAAGGTCAAAGGTCAAAACGCTAGGAAGGTCAAAGGTCAAAAGGTCAAAAGGTCAAAGGTCAAAAGGTCAAATCGCTAGAAAGGTCAAAATGCCACGATGCGCTTTTTTCATAGCCAGAAAGGTCAAAACACCACGATGCGCTTTTTTCATCGCTAGAAAGGTCAAAGGTCAAAACGCTAGAAAGGTCAAAAATCACTAGAAAGGTCAAAAGGTCCAAGGTCAAAACGCTAGAAAGGTCAAAAATTGCTAGAAAGGGCAAAACGCCACGATGCGCTTTTTTCATCGCTAGAAAGGTCAAAACGCTAGAAAGGTCAAAACGCTAGAAAGGTCAAAAATCGCTAGAAAGGTCAAAAGGTCAAAGGTCAAAACGCTAGAAAGGTCAAAAATCGCTAGAAAGGTCAAAAGGTCCAAGGTCCAAGGTCAGCCAATAAAAAATGTGGGGGTTCAAAAAAAACCACAGTACCCCTGAAATGCATAGAAAACTGCTTTTTTTTGGCACAGCCAATAAAAAAATTGGGGGTTCAAAAACCCCCACAGTACCCCTGAAATGCATAGAAAACTGCTTTTTTTTGGCACAGCCAATAAAAAAATTGGGGGTTCAAAAAAACCCACAGTACCCCTGAAATGCATAGAAAACTGCTTTTTTTTGGCACAGCCAATAAAAAAATTGGGGGTTCAAAAAACCCCACAGTACCCCTGAAATGCATAGAAAACTGCTTTTTTTTGGCACAGCCAATAAAAAAATTGGGGGTTCAAAAAACCCCACAGTACCCCTGAAATGCATAGAACACTGCTTTTTTTTGGCACAGCCAATAAAAAAATTGGGGGTTCAAAAAACCCCACAGTACCCCTGAAATGCATAGAAAACTGCTTTTTTTTTTGCACAGCCAATAAAAAAAGTGGGGGTTCAAAAAACCCCACAGTACCCCTGAAATGCATAGAAAACTGCTTTTTTTTTGGCACAGCCAATAAAAAAATTGGGGGTTCAAAAAACCCCACAGTACCCCTGAAATGCATAGAAAACTGCTTTTTTTTGGCACAGCCAATAAAAAAATTGGGGGTTCAAAAAACCCCACAGTACCCCTGAAATGCATAGAAAACTGCTTTTTTTTGGCACAGCCAATAAAAAAATTGGGGGTTCAAAAAACCCCACAGTACCCCTGAAATGCATAGAAAACTGCTTTTTTTTGGCACAGCCAATAACAAAATTGGGGGTTCAAAAAACCCCACAGTACCCCTGAAATGCATAGAAAACTGCTTTTTTTTGGCACAGCCAATAAAACAATTGGGGGTTCAAAAAACCCCACAGTACCCCTGAAATGCATAGAAAACTCCTTTTTTTTTGGCACAGCCAATAAAAAAATTGGGGGTTCAAAAAACCCCACAGTACCCCTGAAATGCATAGAAAACTGCTTTTTTTTGGCACAGCCAATAAAAAAATTGGGGGTTCAAAAAACCCCACAGTACCCCTGAAATGCATAGAAAACTCCTTTTTTTTTGGCACAGCCAATAAAAAAATTGGGGGTTCAAAAAACCCCACAGTACCCCTGAAATGCATAGAAAACTGCTTTTTTTTGGCACAGCCAATAAAAAAATTGGGGGTTCAAAACACCCCACAGTACCCCTGAAATGCATAGAAAACGGTTTTTTTTTGGCACAGCCAATAAGAAAATTGGGGGTTCAAAAAACCCCACAGTACCCCTGAAATGCATAGAAAACTGCTTTTTTTTTGGCACAGACAATAAAAAAATTGGGGGTTCAAAAAACCCCACAGTACCCCTGAAATGCATAGAAAACTGCTTTTTTTTTTGCACAGCCAATAAAAAAATTGGGGGTTCAAAAAACCCCACAGTACCCCTGAAATGCATAGAAAACTGTTTTTTTTTGGCACAGCCAATAAAAAAATTGGGGGTTCAAAAAACCCCACAGTACCCCTGAAATGCATAGAAAACTCCTTTTTTTTTGGCACAGCCAATAAAAAAATTGGGGGTTAAAAAAAACCCACAGTACCCCTGAAATGCATAGAAAACTCCTTTTTTTTGGCACAGCCAATAAAAAAATTGGGGGTTCAAAAAACCCCACAGTACCCCTGAAATGCATAGAAAACTGCTTTTTTTTGGCACAGCCAATAAAAAAATTGGGGGTTCAAAAAACCCCACAGTACCCCTGAAATGCAAAGAAAACTGCTTTTTTTTGGCACAGCCAATAAAAAAACTGGGGGTTCAAAACACCCCACAGTACCCCTGAAATGCATAGAAAACGGTTTTTTTTTGGCACAGCCAATAAGAAAATTGGGGGTTCAAAAAACCCCACAGTACCCCTGAAATGCATAGAAAACTGCTTTTTTTTTGGCACAGACAATAAAAAAATTGGGGGTTCAAAAAACCCCACAGTACCCCTGAAATGCATAGAAAACTGCTTTTTTTTTTGCACAGCCAATAAAAAAATTGGGGGTTCAAAAAACCCCACAGTACCCCTGAAATGCATAGAAAACTGTTTTTTTTTGGCACAGCCAATAAAAAAATTGGGGGTTCAAAAAACCCCACAGTACCCCTGAAATGCATAGAAAACTCCTTTTTTTTTGGCACAGCCAATAAAAAAATTGGGGGTTAAAAAAAACCCACAGTACCCCTGAAATGCATAGAAAACTGTTTTTTTTTTGGCACAGCCAATACAAAAATTGGGGGTTCAAAAAACCCCACAGTACCCCTGAAATGCATAGAAAACTGATTTTTTTTTGGCACAGCCAAATAAAAGAATTGGGGGTTCAAAAAACCCCACAGTACCCCTGAAATGCATAGAAAACTGCTTTTTTTTGGCACAGACAATAAAAAAATTGGGGGTTAAAAAAACCCCACAGTACCCCTGAAATGCATAGAAAACTGCTTTTTTTTGGCACAGCCAATAAAAAAATTGGGGGTTAAAAAAAACCCACAGTACCCCTGAAATGCATAGAAAACTGCTTTTTTTTGGCACAGCCAATAAAAAAATTGGGGGTTCAAAAAACCCCACAGTACCCCTGAAATGCATAGAAAACTGCTTTTTTTTGGGCACAGACAATAAAAAAAGTGGGGGTTCAAAAAACCCCACAGTACCCCTGAAATGCATAGAAAACTGCTTTTTTTTGGCACAGCCAATAAAAAAATTGGGGGTTCAAAAAACCCCACAGTACCCCTGAAATGCATAGAAAACTGCTTTTTTTTTGGCACAGCCAATAAAAAAATTGGGGGTTCAAAAAACCCCACAGTACCCCTGAAATGCATAGAAAACTGCTTTTTTTTGGCACAGACAATAAAAAAATTGGGGGTTCAAAAAACCCCACAGTACCCCTGAAATGCATAGAAAACTGCTTTTTTTTGGCACAGCCAATAAAGAAATTGGGGGTTCAAAAAACCCCACAGTACCCCTGAAATGCATAGAAAACTGCTTTTTTTTTGGCACAGCCAATAAACAAATTGGGGGTTCAAAAAACCCCACAGTACCCCTGAAATGCATAGAAAACTGCTTTTTTTTGGCACAGCCAATAAAAAAAATGGGGGTTAAAAAAAACCCACAGTACCCCTGAAATGCATAGAAAACTGCTTTTTTTTTGGCACAGCCAATAAAAAAATTGGGGGTTCAAAAAACCCCACAGTACCCCTGAAATGCATAGAAAACTGCTTTTTTTTGGCACAGCCAATAAAAAAATTGGGGGTTCAAAAAACCCCACAGTACCCCTGAAATGCATAGAAAACTTCTTTTTTTTGGCACAGCCAATAAAAAAAATTGGGGGTTCAAAAAACCCCACAGTACCCCTGAAATGCATAGAAAACTGCTTTTTTTTGGCACAGCCAATAAAAAAATTGGGGGTTCAAAAAACCCCACAGTACCCCTGAAATGCATAGAAAACTGCTTTTTTTTTGGCACAGCCAATAAACAAATTGGGGGTTCAAAAAACCCCACAGTACCCCTGAAATGCATAGAAAACTGCTTTTTTTTGGCACAGCCAATAAAAAAAATGGGGGTTAAAAAAAACCCACAGTACCCCTGAAATGCATAGAAAACTGCTTTTTTTTTGGCACAGCCAATAAAAAAATTGGGGGTTCAAAAAACCCCACAGTACCCCTGAAATGCATAGAAAACTGCTTTTTTTTGGCACAGCCAATAAAAAAATTGGGGGTTCAAAAAACCCCACAGTACCCCTGAAATGCATAGAAAACTTATTTTTTTTGGCACAGCCAATAAAAAAAATTGGGGGTTCAAAAAACCCCACAGTACCCCTGAAATGCATAGAAAACTGCTTTTTTTTGGCACAGCCAATAAAAAAATTGGGGGTTCAAAAAACCCCACAGTACCCCTGAAATGCATAGAAAACTGCTTTTTTTTTTTGGCACAGCCAATACAAAAATTGGGGGTTCAAAAAACCCCACAATACCCCTGAAATGCATAGAAAACTGCTTTTTTTTGGCACAGCCAATACAAAAATTGGGGGTTCAAAAGACCCCACAGTACCCCTGAAATGCATAGAAAACTGCTTTTTTTTGGCACAGCCAAAAAAATAATTGGGGGTTCAAAAAACCCCACAGTACCCTGAAATGCATAGAAAACTGCTTTTTTTTTGGCACAGCCAATAAAAAAATTGGGGGTTCAAAAAAACCCACAGTACCCCTGAAATGCATGGAAAACTGCTTTTTTTTTTGGCACAGCCAATAAAAAAAGTTGGGGGTTCAAAAAACCCCACAGTACCCCTGAAATGCATAGAAAACTGCTTTTTTTTGGCACAGCCAATAAAAAAAGTTGGGGGTTCAAAAAACCCCACAGTACCCCTGAAATGCATAGAAAACTGTTTTTTTTTGGCACAGCCAATAAAAAAATTGGGGGTTCAAAAAACCCCACAGTACCCCTGAAATGCATAGAAAACTGCTTTTTTTTGGCCACGATGCGCCTTTTCATCGCTAGAAAGGTCAAAGGTCAAAACGCTAGAAAGGTCAAAGGTCAAAAGGTCAAAGTTCAAAAGGTCAAAGGTCAAAAGTTCAAATCGCTAGAAAGGTCAAAATGCCACGATGCGCTTTTTTCATCGCTAGAAAGGTCAAAGGTCAAAACGCTAGAAAGGTCAAAGGTCAAATCGCTAGAAAGGTCAAAATGCCACGATGCGCTTTTTTCATAGCCAGAAAGGTCAAAACGCCACGATGCGCTTTTTTCATCGCTAGAAAGGTCAAAGGTCAAAACGCTAGAAAGGTCAAAAATCACTAGAAAGGTCAAAAGGTCCAAGGTCAAAACGCTAGAAAGGTCAAAAATCGCTAGAAAGGTCAAAAGGTCAAAGGTCAAAACGCTAGAAAGGTCAAAAATCGCTAGAAAGGTCAAAAGGTCAAAAGGTCCAAGGTCCAAGGTCAGCCAATAAAAAATTTGGGGGTTCAAAAAACCCCACAGTACCCCTGAAATGCATAGAAAACTGCTTTTTTTTTGGCACAGCCAATAAAAAAATTGGGGGTTCAAAAAACCCCACAGTACCCCTGAAATGCATAGAAAACTGCTTTTTTTTGGCACAGCCAATAAAAAAATTGGGGGTTCAAAAAACCCCACAGTACCCCTGAAATGCATAGAAAACTGCTTTTTTTTGGCACAGCCAATAAAAAAATTGGGGGTTCAAAAAACCCCACAGTACCCCTGAAATGCATAGAAAACTGCTTTTTTTTGGCATAGCCAAAAAAAAAATTGGGGGTTC
This sequence comes from Electrona antarctica, assembly GCF_951216825.1. NCBI lineage: Eukaryota > Metazoa > Chordata > Actinopteri > Myctophiformes > Myctophidae > Electrona > Electrona antarctica. The sequence continues at coordinate 39,906,622 of NC_136809.1, forward strand.
AAAAACCCCCACAGTACCCCTGAAATGCATAGAAAACTGCTTTTTTTTTGGCACAGCCAATAAAAAAATTGGGGGTTCTAAAAACCCCACAGTACCCCTGAAATGCATAGAAAACTCCTTTTTTTTTGGCACAGCCAATAAAAAAATTGGGGGTTAAAAAAAACCCACAGTACCCCTGAAATGCATAGAAAACTGTTTTTTTTTTGGCACAGCCAATACAAAAATTGGGGGTTCAAAAAACCCCACAGTACCCCTGAAATGCATAGAAAACTGATTTTTTTTTGGCACAGCCAAATAAAAGAATTGGGGGTTCAAAAAACCCCACAGTACCCCTGAAATGCATAGAAAACTGCTTTTTTTTTGGCACAGCCAATAAAAAAATTGGGGGTTCAAAAAACCCCACAGTACCCCTGAAATGCATAGAAAACTGCTTTTTTTTGGCACAGACAATAAAAAAATTGGGGGTTAAAAAAACCCCACAGTACCCCTGAAATGCATAGAAAACTGCTTTTTTTTGGCACAGCCAATAAAAAAATTGGGGGTTAAAAAAAAACCACAGTACCCCTGAAATGCATAGAAAACTGCTTTTTTTTGGCACAGCCAATAAAAAAATTGGGGGTTTAAAAAACCCCACAGTACCCCTGAAATGCATAGAAAACTGCTTTTTTTTTTGCACAGACAATAAAAAAAGTGGGGGTTCAAAAAACCCCACAGTACCCCTGAAATGCATAGAAAACTGCTTTTTTTTGGCACAGCCAATAAAAAAATTGGGGGTTCAAAAAACCCCACAGTACCCCTGAAATGCATAGAAAACTGCTTTTTTTTGGCACAGCCAATAAAAAAATTGGGGGTTCAAAAAACCCCACAGTACCCCTGAAATGCATAGAAAACTGCTTTTTTTTGGCACAGACAATAAAAAAATTGGGGGTTCAAAAAACCCCACAGTACCCCTGAAATGCATAGAAAACTGCTTTTTTTTGGCACAGCCAATAAAAAAATTGGGGGTTCAAAAAACCCCACAGTACCCCTGAAATGCATAGAAAACTGCTTTTTTTTGGCACAGCCAATAAACAAATTGGGGGTTCAAAAAACCCCACAGTACCCCTGAAATGCATAGAAAACTGCTTTTTTTTGGCACAGCCAATAAAAAAAATGGGGGTTAAAAAAAAACCACAGTACCCCTGAAATGCATAGAAAACTGCTTTTTTTTTGGCACAGCCAATAAAAAAATTGGGGGTTCAAAAAACCCCACAGTACCCCTGAAATGCATAGAAAACTGCTTTTTTTTGGCACAGCCAATAAAAAAATTGGGGGTTCAAAAAACCCCACAGTACCCCTGAAATGCATAGAAAACTTCTTTTTTTTGGCACAGCCAATAAAAAAAATTGGGGGTTCAAAAAACCCCACAGTACCCCTGAAATGCATAGAAAACTGCTTTTTTTTGGCACAGCCAATAAAAAAATTGGGGGTTCAAAAAACCCCACAGTACCCCTGAAATGCATAGAAAACTGCTTTTTTTTTGGCACAGCCAATAAACAAATTGGGGGTTCAAAAAACCCCACAGTACCCCTGAAATGCATAGAAAACTGCTTTTTTTTGGCACAGCCAATAAAAAAAATGGGGGTTAAAAAAAACCCACAGTACCCCTGAAATGCATAGAAAACTGCTTTTTTTTTGGCACAGCCAATAAAAAAATTGGGGGTTAAAAAAAACCCACAGTACCCCTGAAATGCATAGAAAACTGCTTTTTTTTGGCACAGCCAATAAAAAATTGGGGGTTCAAAAAACCCCACAGTACCCCTGAAATGCATAGAAAACTTCTTTTTTTTGGCACAGCCAATAAAAAAAATTGGGGGTTCAAAAAACCCCACAGTACCCCTGAAATGCATAGAAAACTGCTTTTTTTTGGCACAGCCAATAAAAAAATTGGGGGTTCAAAAAACCCCACAGTACCCCTGAAATGCATAGAAAACTGCTTTTTTTTTTTGGCACAGCCAATACAAAAATTGGGGGTTCAAAAAACCCCACAATACCCCTGAAATGCATAGAAAACTGCTTTTTTTTGGCACAGCCAATACAAAAATTGGGGGTTCAAAAGACCCCACAGTACCCCTGAAATGCATAGAAAACTGCTTTTTTTTGGCACAGCCAAAAAAATAATTGGGGGTTCAAAAAACCCCACAGTACCCTGAAATGCATAGAAAACTGCTATTTTTTTGGCCACGATGCGCCTTTTCATCGCTAGAAAGGTCAAAGGTCAAAACGCTAGAAAGGTCAAAGGTCAAAAGGTCAAAGTTCAAAAGGTCAAAGGTCAAAAGTTCAAATCGCTAGAAAGGTCAAAATGCCACGATGCGCTTTTTTCATCGCTAGAAAGGTCAAAACGCCACGATGCGCTTTTTTCATCTCTAGAAAGGTCAAAGGTCAAAACGCTAGAAAGGTCAAAGGTCAAAAGGTCGAAAGGTCAAAGGTCAAATCGCTAGAAAGGTCAAAATGCCACGATGCGCTTTTTTCATAGCCAGAAAGGTCAAAACGCCACGATGCGCTTTTTTCATCGCTAGAAAGGTCAAAGGTCAAAACGCTAGAAAGGTCAAAAATCACTAGAAAGGTCAAAAGGTCCAAGGTCAAAACGCTAGAAAGGTCAAAAATTGCTAGAAAGGGCAAAACGCCACGATGCGCTTTTTTCATCGCTAGAAAGGTCAAAACGCTAGAAAGGTCAAAAATCGCTAGAAAGGTCAAAAGGTCAAAGGTCAAAACGCTAGAAAGGTCAAAAATCGCTAGAAAGGTCAAAAGGTCAAAAGGTCCAAGGTCCAAGGTCAGCCAATAAAAAATTTGGGGGTTCAAAAAACCCCACAGTACCCCTGAAATGCATAGAAAACTGCTTTTTTTTTGGCACAGCCAATAAAAAAATTGGGGGTTCAAAAAACCCCACAGTACCCCTGAAATGCATAGAAAACTGCTTTTTTTTGGCACAGCCAATAAAAAAATTGGGGGTTCAAAAAACCCCACAGTACCCCTGAAATGCATAGAAAACTGCTTTTTTTTGGCACAGCCAATACAAAAATTGGGGGTTCAAAAAACCCCACAGTACCCCTGAAATGCATAGAAAACTGCTTTTTTTTGGCACAGCCAATAAAAAAATTGGGGGTTCAAAAAACCCCACAGTACCCCTGAAATGCATAGAAAACTCCTTTTTTTTTGCACAGCCAATAAAAAAATTGGGGGTTCAAAAAACCCCACAGTACCCCTGAAATGCATAGAAAACTGCTTTTTTTTGGCACAGCCAATAAAAAAATTGGGGGTTCAAAAAACCCCACAGTACCCCTGAAATGCATAGAAAACTGCTTTTTTTTGGCACAGCCAATAAAAAAATTGAGGGTTCAAAAAACCCCACAGTACCCCTGAAATGCATAGAAAACTGCTTTTTCTTTGCACAGCCAATAAAAAAATTGGGGGTTCAAAAAACCCCACAGTACCCCTGAAATGCATAGAAAACTTCTTTTTTTTGGCACAGCAAAAAATTGGGGGTTCAAAAAACCCCACAGTACCCCTGAAATGCATAGAAAACTGCTTTTTTTTGGCACAGCCAATAAAAAAATTGGGGGTTCAAAAAACCCCACAGTACCCCTGAAATGCATAGAAAACTGCTTTTTTTTGGCACAGCCAATACAAAAATTGGGGGTTCAAAAAAGAAAGGTCAAAACGCCACGATGCGCTTTTTTCATCGCTAGAAAGGTCAAAGGTCAAAACGCTAGAAAGGTCAAAAATCACTAGAAAGGTCAAAAGGTCCAAGGTCAAAACGCTAGAAAGGTCAAAAAGCCACGATGCGCTTTTTTCATCGCTAGAAAGGTCAAAACGCTAGAAAGGTCAAAACGCTAGAAAGGTCAAAAATCGCTAGAAAGGTCAAAAGGTCAAAGGTCAAAACGCTAGAAAGGTCAAAAATCGCTAGAAAGGTCAAAAGGTCAAAAGGTCCAAGGTCCAAGGTCAGCCAATAAAAAATGTGGGGGTTCAAAAAAGCCCACAGTACCCCTGAAATGCATAGAAAACTGCTTTTTTTTGGCACAGCCAATAAAAAAATTGGGGGTTCAAAAAACCCCACAGTACCCCTGAAATGCATAGAAAACTGCTTTTTTTTGGCACAGCCAATAAAAAAATTGGGGGTTCAAAAAACCCCACAGTACCCCTGAAATGCATAGAAAACTGCTTTTTTTTGGCACAGCCAATAAAAAAATTGAGGGTTCAAAAAACCCCACAGTACCCCTGAAATGCATAGAAAACTGCTTTTTCTTTGCACAGCCAATAAAAAAATTGGGGGTTCAAAAAACCCCACAGTACCCCTGAAATGCATAGAAAACTTCTTTTTTTTGGCACAGCCAATAAAAAAAATTGGGGGTTCAAAAAACCCCACAGTACCCCTGAAATGCATAGAAAACTGCTTTTTTTGGCACAGCCAATAAAAAAATTGGGGGTTCAAAAAACCCCACAGTACCCCTGAAATGCATAGAAAACTGCTTTTTTTTGGCACAGCCAATACAAAAATTGGGGGTTCAAAAAAGAAAGGTCAAAACGCCACGATGCGCTTTTTTCATCGCTAGAAAGGTCAAAGGTCAAAACGCTAGAAAGGTCAAAAATCACTAGAAAGGTCAAAAGGTCCAAGGTCAAAACGCTAGAAAGGTCAAAAATTGCTAGAAAGGGCAAAACGCCACGATGCGCTTTTTTCATCGCTAGAAAGGTCAAAACGCTAGAAAGGTCAAAACGCTAGAAAGGTCAAAAATCGCTAGAAAGGTCAAAAGGTCAAAGGTCAAAACGCTAGAAAGGTCAAAAATCGCTAGAAAGGTCAAAAGGTCAAAAGGTCCAAGGTCCAAGGTCAGCCAATAAAAAATGTGGGGGTTCAAAAAACCCCACAGTACCCCTGAAATGCATAGAAAACTGCTTTTTTTTTGCACAGCCAATAAAAAAATTGGGGGTTCAAAAAACCCCACAGTACCCCTGAAATGCATAGAAAACTGCTTTTTTTTGGCACAGCCAATAAAAAAATTGGGGGTTCAAAAAACCCCACAGTACCCCTGAAATGCATAGAAAACTGCTTTTTTTTGGCACAGCCAATAAAAAAATTGAGGGTTCAAAAAACCCCACAGTACCCCTGAAATGCATAGAAAACTGCTTTTTCTTTGCACAGCCAATACAAAAATTGGGGGTTCAAAAAACCCCACAGTACCCCTGAAATGCATAGAAAACTTCTTTTTTTTGGCACAGCCAATAAAAAAAATTGGGGGTTCAAAAAACCCCACAGTACCCCTGAAATGCATAGAAAACTGCTTTTTTTTGGCACAGCCAATAAAAAAATTGGGGGTTCAAAAAACCCCACAGTACCCCTGAAATGCATAGAAAACTGCTTTTTTTTGGCACAGCCAATACAAAAATTGGGGGTTCAAAAAACCCCACAGTACCCCTGAAATGCATAGAAAACTGCTTTTTTTTGGCACAGCCAATAAAAAAATTGGGGGTTCAAAAAACCCCACAGTACCCCTGAAATGCATAGAAAACTGCTTTTTTTTTGGCACAGCCAATAAAAAAATTGGGGGTTCAAAAAACCCCACAGTACCCCTGAAATGCATAGAAAACTGCTTTTTTTTTGGCACAGCCAATAAAAAAATTGGGGGTTCAAAAACCCCACAGTACCCCTGAAATGCATAGAAAACTGCTTTTTTTTGGCACAGCCAAAAAAAAAATTGGGGGTTCAAAAAACCCCACAGTACCCTGAAATGCATAGAAAACTGCTTTTTTTTGGCCACGATGCGCCTTTTCATCGCTAGAAAGGTCAAAGGTCAAAACGCTAGAAAGGTCAAAGTTCAAAAGGTCAAAGGTCAAAAGTTCAAATCGCTAGAAAGGTCAAAATGCCACGATGCGCTTTTTTCATCGCTAGAAAGGTCAAAACGCCACGATGCGCTTTTTTCATCTCTAGAAAGGGCAAAGGTCAAAACGCTAGAAAGGTCAAAGGTCAAAAGGTCAAAAGGTCAAAGGTCAAAAGGTCAAATCGCTAGAAAGGTCAAAACGCCACGATGCGCTTTTTTCATCGCTAGAAAGGTCAAAGGTCAAAACGCTAGAAAGGTCAAAAATCACTAGAAAGGTCAAAAGGTCCAAGGTCAAAACGCTAGAAAGGTCAAAAATTGCTAGAAAGGGCAAAACGCCACGATGCGCTTTTTTCATCGCTAGAAAGGTCAAAACGCTAGAAAGGTCAAAACGCTAGAAAGGTCAAAAATCGCTAGAAAGGTCAAAAGGTCAAAGGTCAAAACGCTAGAAAGGTCAAAAATCGCTAGAAAGGTCAAAAGGTCAAAAGGTCCAAGGTCCAAGGTCAGCCAATAAAAAATGTGGGGGTTCAAAAAACCCCACAGTACCCCTGAAATGCATAGAAAACTGCTTTTTTTTGGCACAGCCAATACAAAAATTGGGGGTTCAAAAAACCCCACAGTACCCCTGAAATGCATAGAAAACTGCTTTTTTTTGGCACAGCCAATAAAAAAATTGAGGGTTCAAAAAACCCCACAGTACCCCTGAAATGCATAGAAAACTGCTTTTTCTTTGCACAGCCAATAAAAAAATTGGGGGTTCAAAAAACCCCACAGTACCCCTGAAATGCATAGAAAACTTCTTTTTTTTGGCACAGCCAATAAAAAAAATTGGGGGTTCAAAAAACCCCACAGTACCCCTGAAATGCATAGAAAACTGCTTTTTTTTGGCACAGCCAATAAAAAAATTGGGGGTTCAAAAAACCCCACAGTACCCCTGAAATGCATAGAAAACTGCTTTTTTTTGGCACAGCCAATACAAAAATTGGGGGTTCAAAAAACCCCACAGTACCCCTGAAATGCATAGAAAACTGCTTTTTTTTGGCACAGCCAATAAAAAAATTGGGGGTTCAAAAAACCCCACAGTACCCCTGAAATGCATAGAAAACTGCTTTTTTTTTGGCACAGCCAATAAAAAAATTGGGGGTTCAAAAAACCCCACAGTACCCCTGAAATGCATAGAAAACTGCTTTTTTTTGGCACATCCAATAAAAAAATTGGGGGTTCAAAAACCCCACAGTACCCCTGAAATGCATAGAAAACTGCTTTTTTTTGGCACAGCCAATAAAAAAATTGGGGGTTCAAAAAACCCCACAGTACCCCTGAAATGCATAGAAAACTGCTTTTTTTTTGCACAGCCAATAAAAAAATTGGGGGTTAAAAAAAACCCACAGTACCCCTGAAATGCATAGAAAACTTATTTTTTTGGCACAGCCAATAAAAAAAATTGGGGGTTCAAAAAACCCCACAGTACCCCTGAAATGCATAGAAAACTGCTTTTTTTTGGCACAGCCAATAAAAAAATTGGGGGTTAAAAAAACCCCACAGTACCCCTGAAATGCATAGAAAACTGCTTTTTTTTGGCACAGCCAATAAAAGAATTGGGGGTTCAAAAAACCCCACAGTAACCCAGAAATGCATAGAAAACTGCTTTTTTTTTTGGCACAGCCAATACAAAAATTGGGGGTTCAAAAAACCCCACAATACCCCTGAAATGCATAGAAAACTGCTTTTTTTTTTGGCACAGCCAATAAAAAAATTGGGGGTTCAAAAGACCCCACAGTACCCCTGAAATGCATAGAAAACTGCTTTTTTTTTGCACAGCCAATAAAAAAATTGGGGGTTCAAAAAACCCCACAGTACCCCTGAAATGCATAGAAAACTGCTTTTTTTTGGCACAGCCAATAAAAAAATTGGGGGTTCAAAAAACCCCACAGTACCCCTGAAATGCATAGAAAACTGCTTTTTTTTTGGCACAGCCAATAAAAAAATTGGGGGTTCAAAAAACCCCACAGTACCCCTGAAATGCATAGAAAACTGCTTTTTTTTTGGCACAGCCAATAAAAAAATTGGGGGTTCAAAAAACCCCACAGTACCCCTGAAATGCATAGAAAACTGCTTTTTTTTTGGCACAGCCAATAAACAAATTGGGGGTTCAAAAAACCCCACAGTACCCCTGAAATGCATAGAAAACTGCTTTGTTTTTGCACAGCCAATAAAAAAAATGGGGGTTCAAAAAACCCCACAGTACCCCTGAAATGCATAGAAAACTGCTTTTTTTTTGGCACAGCCAATAAAAAAATTGGGGGTTCAAAAAACCCCACAGTACCCCTGAAATGCATAGAAAACTGCTTTTTTTTGGCACAGCCAATAAAAAAATTGGGGGTTCAAAAAACCCCACAGTACCCCTGAAATGCATAGAAAACTTATTTTTTTTGGCACAGCCAATAAAAAAAATTGGGGGTTCAAAAAACCCCACAGTACCCCTGAAATGCATAGAAAACTGCTTTTTTTTGGCACAGCCAATAAAAAAATTGGGGGTTCAAAAAACCCCACAGTACCCCTGAAATGCATAGAAAACTGCTTTTTTTTTGGCACAGCGAATAAAAAAAGTTGGGGGTTCAAAAAACCCCACAGTACCCCTGAAATGCATAGAAAACTGCTTTTTTTTGGCACAGCCAATAAAACAATTGGGGGTTCAAAAAACCCCACAGTACCCCTGAAATGCATAGAAAACTGCTTTTTTTGGCCACGATGCGCCTTTTCATCGCTAGAAAGGTCAAAGGTCAAAACGCTAGAAAGGTCAAAGGTCAAAAGGTCAAAGTTCAAAAGGTCAAAAGTTCAAATCGCTAGAAAGGTCAAAATGCCACGATGCGCTTTTTTCATCGCTAGAAAGGTCAAAACGCCACGATGCGCTTTTTTCATCTCTAGAAAGGTCAAAGGTCAAAACGCTAGGAAGGTCAAAGGTCAAAAGGTCAAAAGGTCAAAGGTCAAAAGGTCAAATCGCTAGAAAGGTCAAAATGCCACGATGCGCTTTTTTCATAGCCAGAAAGGTCAAAACGCCACGATGCGCTTTTTTCATCGCTAGAAAGGTCAAAGGTCAAAACGCTAGAAAGGTCAAAAATCACTAGAAAGGTCAAAAGGTCCAAGGTCAAAACGCTAGAAAGGTCAAAAATTGCTAGAAAGGGCAAAACGCCACGATGCGCTTTTTTCATCGCTAGAAAGGTCAAAACGCTAGAAAGGTCAAAACGCTAGAAAGGTCAAAAATCGCTAGAAAGGTCAAAAGGTCAAAGGTCAAAACGCTAGAAAGGTCAAAAATCGCTAGAAAGGTCAAAAGGTCAAAAGGTCCAAGGTCCAAGGTCAGCCAATAAAAAATTTGGGGGTTCAAAAAACCCCACAGTACCCCTGAAATGCATAGAAAACTGCTTTTTTTTTGGCACAGCCAATAAAAAAATTGGGGGTTCAAAAAACCCCACAGTACCCCTGAAATGCATAGAAAACTGCTTTTTTTTTTGCACAGCCAATAAAAAAATTGGGGGTTTGAAAAACCCCACAGTACCCCTGAAATGCATAGAAAACTGCTTTTTTTTGGCACAGCCAATAAAAAAATTGAGGGTTCAAAAAACACCACAGTACCCCTGAAATGCATAGAAAACTGCTTTTTCTTTGCACAGCCAATAAAAAAATTGGGGGTTCAAAAAACCCCACAGTACCCCTGAAATGCATAGAAAACTGCTTTTTTTTGGCACAGCCAATAAAAAAATTGGGGGTTCAAAAAACCCCACAGTACCCCTGAAATGCATAGAAAACTGCTTTTTTTTTGGCACAGCCAATACAAAAATTGGGGGTTCAAAAAACCCCACAGTACCCCTGAAATGCATAGAAAACTGCTTTTTTTTGGCACAGCCAATAAAAAAATTGGGGGTTCAAAAAACCCCACAGTACCCCTGAAATGCATAGAAAACTGCTTTTTTTTTGGCACAGCCAATAAAAAAATTGGGGGTTCAAAAACCCCACAGTACCCCTGAAATGCATAGAAAACTGCTTTTTTTTTGGCACAGCCAATAAAAAAATTGGGGGTTCAAAAAACCCCACAGTACCCCTGAAATGCATAGAAAACTGCTTTTTTTTGGCACAGCCAATAAAAAAATTGGGGGTTCAAAAAACCCCACAGTACCCTGAAATGCATAGAAAACTGCTTTTTTTTTGCACAGCCAATAAAAAAATTGGGGGTTCAAAAAACCCCACAGTACCCCTGAAATGCATAGAAAACTGCTTTTTTTTTGGCACAGCCAATAAAAAAAGTTGGGGGTTCAAAAAACCCCACAGTACCCCTGAAATGCATAGAAAACAGCTTTTTTTTGGCCACGATGCGCCTTTTCATCGCTAGAAAGGTCAAAGGTCAAAACGCTAGAAAGGTCAAAGGTCAAAAGGTCAAAGTTCAAAAGGTCAAAGTTCAAAAGTTAAAATCGCTAGAAAGGTCAAAATGCCACGATGCGCTTTTTTCATCGCTAGAAAGGTCAAAACGCCACGATGCGCTTTTTTCATCTCTAGAAAGGTCAAAGGTCAAAACGCTAGAAAGGTCAAAGGTCAAAAGGTCAAAAGGTCAAATCGCTAGAAAGGTCAAAATGCCACGATGCGCTTTTTTCATCGCCAGAAAGGTCAAAACGCCACGATGCGCTTTTTTCATCGCTAGAAAGGTCAAAGGTCAAAACGCTAGAAAGGTCAAAAATCACTAGAAAGGTCAAAAGGTCCAAGGTCAAAACGCTAGAAAGGTCAAAAATTGCTAGAAAGGGCAAAACGCCACGATGCGCTTTTTTCATCGCTAGAAAGGTCAAAACGCTAGAAAGGTCAAAACGCTAGAAAGGTCAAAAGTCGCTAGAAAGGTCAAAAGGTCAAAGGTCAAAACGCTAGAAAGGTCAAAAATCGCTAGAAAGGTCAAAAGGTCAAAAGGTCCAAGGTCAAAACGCTAGAAAGGTCAAAAATCGCTAGAATGGGCAAAACGCCACGATGCGCTTTTTTCATCGCTAGAAAGGTCAAAGGTCAAAACGCTAGAAACGTCAAAGGTCAAAATGTCAAAAGGTCAAAGGTCAAAAGGTCAAATCGCTAGAAAGGTCAAAATGCCACGATGCGCTTTTTTCATCGCCAGAAAGGTCAAAACGCCACGATGCGCTTTTTTCATCCCTAGAAAGGTCAAAACGCTAGAAAGGTCAAAGGTCAAAAGGTCAAATCGATAGAAAGGTCAAAATGCCACCATGCGTTTTTTTCAAAACACCACGATGCGTCTTTTCATTGCTAGAAAGGTCAAAGGTCAAAACGCTAGAAAGGTCAAAGGTCAAAAGGTCAAAGTTCAAAAGGTCAAAGGTCAAAAGTTCAAATCGCTAGAAAGGTCAAAATGCCACGATGCGCTTTTTTCATCGCTAGAAAGGTCAAAACGCCACGATGCGCTTTTTTCATCGCTAGAAAGGTCAAAGGTCAAAACGCTAGAAAGGTCAAAGGTCAAAGGTCAAAGGTCAAAAGGTCAAATCGCTAGAAAGGTCAAAATGCCACGATGCGCTTTTTTCATCGCCAGAAAGGTCAAAACGCCACGATGCGCTTTTTTCATCGCTAGAAAGGTCAAAGGTCAAAAATCGCTAGAAAGGTCAAAAGGTCAAAAGGTCCAAGGTCCAAGGTCAGCCAATAAAAAATGTGGGGGTTCAAAAAACCCCACAGTACCCCTGAAATGCATAGAAAACTGCTTTTTTTTTGGCACAGCCAATAAAAAAATTGGGGGTTCAAAAAACCCCACAGTACCCCTGAAATGCATAGGAAACTGCTTTTTTTTGGCACAGCCAATAAAAAAATTGGGGGTTCAAAAAACCCCACAGTACCCCTGAAATGCATAGAAAACTGCTTTTTTTTGGCACAGCCAATAAAAAAATTGAGGGTTCAAAAAACCCCACAGTACCCCTGAAATGCATAGAAAACTGCTTTTTCTTTGCACAGCCAATAAAAAAATTGGGGGTTCAAAAAACCCCACAGTACCCCTGAAATGCATAGAAAACTTCTTTTTTTTGGCACAGCCAATAAAAAAAATTGGGGGTTCAAAAAACCCCACAGTACCCCTGAAATGCATAGAAAACTGCTTTTTTTTTGGCACAGCCAATAAAAAAATTGGGGGTTCAAAAAACCCCACAGTACCCCTGAAATGCATAGAAAACTGCTTTTTTTTGGCACAGCCAATACAAAAATTGGGGGTTCAAAAAACCCCACAGTACCCCTGAAATGCATAGAAAACTGCTTTTTTTTGGCACAGCCAATAAAAAAATTGGGGGTTCAAAAAACCCCACAGTACCCCTGAAATGCATAGAAAACTGCTTTTTTTTTGGCACAGCCAATAAAAAAATTGGGGGTTCAAAAAACCCCACAGTACCCCTGAAATGCATAGAAAACTGCTTTTTTTTTGGCACAGCCAATAAACAAATTGGGGGTTCAAAAAACCCCACAGTACCCCTGAAATGCATAGAAAACTGCTTTGTTTTTGCACAGCCAATAAAAAAAATGGGGGTTCAAAAAACCCCACAGTACCCCTGAAATGCATAGAAAACTGCTTTTTTTTGGCACAGCCAATAAAAGAATTGGGGGTTCAAAAAACCCCACAGTAACCCAGAAATGCATAGAAAACTGCTTTTTTTTTTGGCACAGCCAATACAAAAATTGGGGGTTCAAAAAACCCCACAATACCCCTGAAATGCATAGAAAACTGCTTTTTTTTTTGGCACAGCCAATAAAAAAATTGGGGGTTCAAAAGACCCCACAGTACCCCTGAAATGCATAGAAAACTGCTTTTTTTTTGCACAGCCAATAAAAAAATTGGGGGTTCAAAAAACCCCACAGTACCCCTGAAATGCATAGAAAACTGCTTTTTTTTGGCACAGCCAATAAAAAAATTGGGGGTTCAAAAAACCCCACAGTACCCCTGAAATGCATAGAAAACTGCTTTTTTTTTGGCACAGCCAATAAAAAAATTGGGGGTTCAAAAAACCCCACAGTACCCCTGAAATGCATAGAAAACTGCTTTTTTTTTGGCACAGCCAATAAAAAAATTGGGGGTTCAAAAAACCCCACAGTACCCCTGAAATGCATAGAAAACTGCTTTTTTTTTGGCACAGCCAATAAACAAATTGGGGGTTCAAAAAACCCCACAGTACCCCTGAAATGCATAGAAAACTGCTTTGTTTTTGCACAGCCAATAAAAAAAATGGGGGTTCAAAAAACCCCACAGTACCCCTGAAATGCATAGAAAACTGCTTTTTTTTTGGCACAGCCAATAAAAAAATTGGGGGTTCAAAAAACCCCACAGTACCCCTGAAATGCATAGAAAACTGCTTTTTTTTGGCACAGCCAATAAAAAAATTGGGGGTTCAAAAAACCCCACAGTACCCCTGAAATGCATAGAAAACTTATTTTTTTTGGCACAGCCAATAAAAAAAATTGGGGGTTCAAAAAACCCCACAGTACCCCTGAAATGCATAGAAAACTGCTTTTTTTTGGCACAGCCAATAAAAAAATTGGGGGTTCAAAAAACCCCACAGTACCCCTGAAATGCATAGAAAACTGCTTTTTTTTTGGCACAGCGAATAAAAAAAGTTGGGGGTTCAAAAAACCCCACAGTACCCCTGAAATGCATAGAAAACTGCTTTTTTTTGGCACAGCCAATAAAACAATTGGGGGTTCAAAAAACCCCACAGTACCCCTGAAATGCATAGAAAACTGCTTTTTTTGGCCACGATGCGCCTTTTCATCGCTAGAAAGGTCAAAGGTCAAAACGCTAGAAAGGTCAAAGGTCAAAAGGTCAAAGTTCAAAAGGTCAAAAGTTCAAATCGCTAGAAAGGTCAAAATGCCACGATGCGCTTTTTTCATCGCTAGAAAGGTCAAAACGCCACGATGCGCTTTTTTCATCTCTAGAAAGGTCAAAGGTCAAAACGCTAGGAAGGTCAAAGGTCAAAAGGTCAAAAGGTCAAAGGTCAAAAGGTCAAATCGCTAGAAAGGTCAAAATGCCACGATGCGCTTTTTTCATAGCCAGAAAGGTCAAAACGCCACGATGCGCTTTTTTCATCGCTAGAAAGGTCAAAGGTCAAAACGCTAGAAAGGTCAAAAATCACTAGAAAGGTCAAAAGGTCCAAGGTCAAAACGCTAGAAAGGTCAAAAATTGCTAGAAAGGGCAAAACGCCACGATGCGCTTTTTTCATCGCTAGAAAGGTCAAAACGCTAGAAAGGTCAAAACGCTAGAAAGGTCAAAAATCGCTAGAAAGGTCAAAAGGTCAAAGGTCAAAACGCTAGAAAGGTCAAAAATCGCTAGAAAGGTCAAAAGGTCAAAAGGTCCAAGGTCCAAGGTCAGCCAATAAAAAATTTGGGGGTTCAAAAAACCCCACAGTACCCCTGAAATGCATAGAAAACTGCTTTTTTTTTGGCACAGCCAATAAAAAAATTGGGGGTTCAAAAAACCCCACAGTACCCCTGAAATGCATAGAAAACTGCTTTTTTTTTTGCACAGCCAATAAAAAAATTGGGGGTTTGAAAAACCCCACAGTACCCCTGAAATGCATAGAAAACTGCTTTTTTTTGGCACAGCCAATAAAAAAATTGAGGGTTCAAAAAACACCACAGTACCCCTGAAATGCATAGAAAACTGCTTTTTCTTTGCACAGCCAATAAAAAAATTGGGGGTTCAAAAAACCCCACAGTACCCCTGAAATGCATAGAAAACTGCTTTTTTTTGGCACAGCCAATAAAAAAATTGGGGGTTCAAAAAACCCCACAGTACCCCTGAAATGCATAGAAAACTGCTTTTTTTTTGGCACAGCCAATACAAAAATTGGGGGTTCAAAAAACCCCACAGTACCCCTGAAATGCATAGAAAACTGCTTTTTTTTGGCACAGCCAATAAAAAAATTGGGGGTTCAAAAAACCCCACAGTACCCCTGAAATGCATAGAAAACTGCTTTTTTTTTGGCACAGCCAATAAAAAAATTGGGGGTTCAAAAACCCCACAGTACCCCTGAAATGCATAGAAAACTGCTTTTTTTTTGGCACAGCCAATAAAAAAATTGGGGGTTCAAAAAACCCCACAGTACCCCTGAAATGCATAGAAAACTGCTTTTTTTTGGCACAGCCAATAAAAAAATTGGGGGTTCAAAAAACCCCACAGTACCCTGAAATGCATAGAAAACTGCTTTTTTTTTGCACAGCCAATAAAAAAATTGGGGGTTCAAAAAACCCCACAGTACCCCTGAAATGCATAGAAAACTGCTTTTTTTTTGGCACAGCCAATAAAAAAAGTTGGGGGTTCAAAAAACCCCACAGTACCCCTGAAATGCATAGAAAACAGCTTTTTTTTGGCCACGATGCGCCTTTTCATCGCTAGAAAGGTCAAAGGTCAAAACGCTAGAAAGGTCAAAGGTCAAAAGGTCAAAGTTCAAAAGGTCAAAGTTCAAAAGTTAAAATCGCTAGAAAGGTCAAAATGCCACGATGCGCTTTTTTCATCGCTAGAAAGGTCAAAACGCCACGATGCGCTTTTTTCATCTCTAGAAAGGTCAAAGGTCAAAACGCTAGAAAGGTCAAAGGTCAAAAGGTCAAAAGGTCAAATCGCTAGAAAGGTCAAAATGCCACGATGCGCTTTTTTCATCGCCAGAAAGGTCAAAACGCCACGATGCGCTTTTTTCATCGCTAGAAAGGTCAAAGGTCAAAACGCTAGAAAGGTCAAAAATCACTAGAAAGGTCAAAAGGTCCAAGGTCAAAACGCTAGAAAGGTCAAAAATTGCTAGAAAGGGCAAAACGCCACGATGCGCTTTTTTCATCGCTAGAAAGGTCAAAACGCTAGAAAGGTCAAAACGCTAGAAAGGTCAAAAGTCGCTAGAAAGGTCAAAAGGTCAAAGGTCAAAACGCTAGAAAGGTCAAAAATCGCTAGAAAGGTCAAAAGGTCAAAAGGTCCAAGGTCAAAACGCTAGAAAGGTCAAAAATCGCTAGAATGGGCAAAACGCCACGATGCGCTTTTTTCATCGCTAGAAAGGTCAAAGGTCAAAACGCTAGAAACGTCAAAGGTCAAAATGTCAAAAGGTCAAAGGTCAAAAGGTCAAATCGCTAGAAAGGTCAAAATGCCACGATGCGCTTTTTTCATCGCCAGAAAGGTCAAAACGCCACGATGCGCTTTTTTCATCCCTAGAAAGGTCAAAACGCTAGAAAGGTCAAAGGTCAAAAGGTCAAATCGATAGAAAGGTCAAAATGCCACCATGCGTTTTTTTCAAAACACCACGATGCGTCTTTTCATTGCTAGAAAGGTCAAAGGTCAAAACGCTAGAAAGGTCAAAGGTCAAAAGGTCAAAGTTCAAAAGGTCAAAGGTCAAAAGTTCAAATCGCTAGAAAGGTCAAAATGCCACGATGCGCTTTTTTCATCGCTAGAAAGGTCAAAACGCCACGATGCGCTTTTTTCATCGCTAGAAAGGTCAAAGGTCAAAACGCTAGAAAGGTCAAAGGTCAAAGGTCAAAGGTCAAAAGGTCAAATCGCTAGAAAGGTCAAAATGCCACGATGCGCTTTTTTCATCGCCAGAAAGGTCAAAACGCCACGATGCGCTTTTTTCATCGCTAGAAAGGTCAAAGGTCAAAAATCGCTAGAAAGGTCAAAAGGTCAAAAGGTCCAAGGTCCAAGGTCAGCCAATAAAAAATGTGGGGGTTCAAAAAACCCCACAGTACCCCTGAAATGCATAGAAAACTGCTTTTTTTTTGGCACAGCCAATAAAAAAATTGGGGGTTCAAAAAACCCCACAGTACCCCTGAAATGCATAGGAAACTGCTTTTTTTTGGCACAGCCAATAAAAAAATTGGGGGTTCAAAAAACCCCACAGTACCCCTGAAATGCATAGAAAACTGCTTTTTTTTGGCACAGCCAATAAAAAAATTGAGGGTTCAAAAAACCCCACAGTACCCCTGAAATGCATAGAAAACTGCTTTTTCTTTGCACAGCCAATAAAAAAATTGGGGGTTCAAAAAACCCCACAGTACCCCTGAAATGCATAGAAAACTTCTTTTTTTTGGCACAGCCAATAAAAAAAATTGGGGGTTCAAAAAACCCCACAGTACCCCTGAAATGCATAGAAAACTGCTTTTTTTTTGGCACAGCCAATAAAAAAATTGGGGGTTCAAAAAACCCCACAGTACCCCTGAAATGCATAGAAAACTGCTTTTTTTTGGCACAGCCAATACAAAAATTGGGGGTTCAAAAAACCCCACAGTACCCCTGAAATGCATAGAAAACTGCTTTTTTTTGGCACAGCCAATAAAAAAATTGGGGGTTCAAAAAACCCCACAGTACCCCTGAAATGCATAGAAAACTGCTTTTTTTTTGGCACAGCCAATAAAAAAATTGGGGGTTCAAAAAACCCCACAGTACCCCTGAAATGCATAGAAAACTGCTTTTTTTTTGGCACAGCCAATAAACAAATTGGGGGTTCAAAAAACCCCACAGTACCCCTGAAATGCATAGAAAACTGCTTTGTTTTTGCACAGCCAATAAAAAAAATGGGGGTTCAAAAAACCCCACAGTACCCCTGAAATGCATAGAAAACTGCTTTTTTTTTGGCACAGCCAATAAAAAAATTGGGGGTTCAAAAAACCCCACAGTACCCCTGAAATGCATAGAAAACTGCTTTTTTTTGGCACAGCCAATAAAAAAATTGGGGGTTCAAAAAACCCCACAGTACCCCTGAAATGCATAGAAAACTTATTTTTTTTGGCACAGCCAATAAAAAAAATTGGGGGTTCAAAAAACCCCACAGTACCCCTGAAATGCATAGAAAACTGCTTTTTTTTGGCACAGCCAATAAAAAAATTGGGGGTTCAAAAAACCCCACAGTACCCCTGAAATGCATAGAAAACTGCTTTTTTTTTGGCACAGCGAATAAAAAAAGTTGGGGGTTCAAAAAACCCCACAGTACCCCTGAAATGCATAGAAAACTGCTTTTTTTTGGCACAGCCAATAAAACAATTGGGGGTTCAAAAAACCCCACAGTACCCCTGAAATGCATAGAAAACTGCTTTTTTTTGGCCACGATGCGCCTTTTCATCGCTAGAAAGGTCAAAGGTCAAAACGCTAGAAAGGTCAAAGGTCAAAAGGTCAAAGTTCAAAAGGTCAAAAGTTCAAATCGCTAGAAAGGTCAAAATGCCACGATGCGCTTTTTTCATCGCTAGAAAGGTCAAAACGCCACGATGCGCTTTTTTCATCTCTAGAAAGGTCAAAGGTCAAAACGCTAGGAAGGTCAAAGGTCAAAAGGTCAAAAGGTCAAAGGTCAAAAGGTCAAATCGCTAGAAAGGTCAAAATGCCACGATGCGCTTTTTTCATAGCCAGAAAGGTCAAAACGCCACGATGCGCTTTTTTCATCGCTAGAAAGGTCAAAGGTCAAAACGCTAGAAAGGTCAAAAATCACTAGAAAGGTCAAAAGGTCCAAGGTCAAAACGCTAGAAAGGTCAAAAATTGCTAGAAAGGGCAAAACGCCACGATGCGCTTTTTTCATCGCTAGAAAGGTCAAAACGCTAGAAAGGTCAAAACGCTAGAAAGGTCAAAAATCGCTAGAAAGGTCAAAAGGTCAAACGCTAGAAAGGTCAAAGGTCAAAAGGTCAAATCGCTAGAAAGGTCAAAATGCCACGATGCGCTTTTTTCATCGCCAGAAAGGTCAAAACGCCACGATGCGCTTTTTTCATCGCTAGAAAGGTCAAAGGTCAAAACGCTAGAAAGGTCAAAAATCACTAGAAAGGTCAAAATGTCCAAGGTCAAAACGCTAGAAAGGTCAAAAATTGCTAGAAAGGGCAAAACGCCACGATGCGCTTTTTTCATCGCTAGAAAGGTCAAAACGCTAGAAAGGTCAAAACGCTAGAAAGGTCAAAAGTCGCTAGAAAGGTCAAAAGGTCAAAGGTCAAAACGCTAGAAAGGTCAAAAATCGCTAGAAAGGTCAAAAGGTCAAAAGGTCCAAGGTCAAAACGCTAGAAAGGTCAAAAATCGCTAGAATGGGCAAAACGCCACGATGCGCTTTTTTCATCGCTAGAAAGGTCAAAGGTCAAAACGCTAGAAACGTCAAAGGTCAAAATGTCAAAAGGTCAAAGGTCAAAAGGTCAAATCGCTAGAAAGGTCAAAATGCCACGATGCGCTTTTTTCATCGCCAGAAAGGTCAAAACGCCACGATGCGCTTTTTTCATCCCTAGAAAGGTCAAAACGCTAGAAAGGTCAAAGGTCAAAAGGTCAAATCGATAGAAAGGTCAAAATGCCACCATGCGTTTTTTTCAAAACGCCACGATGCGTCTTTTCATCGCTAGAAAGGTCAAAGGTCAAAAGGTCAAAGTTCAAAAGGTCAAAGGTCAAAAGTTCAAATCGCTAGAAAGGTCAAAATGCCACGATGCGCTTTTTTCATCGCTAGAAAGGTCAAAACGCCACGATGCGCTTTTTTCATCGCTAGAAAGGTCAAAGGTCAAAACGCTAGAAAGGTCAAAGGTCAAAGGTCAAAGGTCAAAAGGTCAAATCGCTAGAAAGGTCAAAATGCCACGATGCGCTTTTTTCATCGCCAGAAAGGTCAAAACGCCACGATGCGCTTTTTTCATCGCTAGAAAGGTCAAAGGTCAAAACGCTAGAAAGGTCAAAAATCACTAGAAAGGTCAAAAGGTCCAAGGTCAAAACGCTAGAAAGGTCAAAAATTGCTAGAAAGGGCAAAACGCCACGATGCGCTTTTTTCATCGCTAGAAAGGTCAAAACGCTAGAAAGGTCAAAACGCTAGAAAGGTCAAAAATCGCTAGAAAGGTCAAAAGGTCAAAGGTCAAAAATCGCTAGAAAGGTCAAAAGGTCAAAAGGTCCAAGGTCAAAACGCTAGAAAGGTCAAAAATCGCTAGAAAGGGCAAAACGCCACGATGCGCTTTTTTCATCGCTAGAAAGGTCAAAACGCTAGAAAGGTCAAAAATCGCTAGAAAGGTCAAAAGGTCAAAGGTCAAAACGCTAGAAAGGTCAAAAATAGCTAGAAAGGGCAAAACGCCACGATGCGCTTTTTTCATCGCTAGAAAGGTCAAAACGCTAGAAAGGTCAAAAATCGCTAGAAAGGTCAAAAGGTCCAAGGTCAAAACGCTAGAAAGGTCAAAACGCTAGAAAGGTCAAAAATCGCTAGAAAGGTCAAAAGGTCAAAGGTCAAAACGCTAGAAAGGTCAAAAATCGCTAGAAAGGTCAAAAGGTCAAAAGGTCCAAGGTCCAAGGTCAGCCAATAAAAAATGTGGGGGTTCAAAAAAACCCACAGTACCCCTGAAATGCATAGAAAACTGCTTTTTTTTTGGCACAGCCAATAAAAAAATTGGGGGTTCAAAAACCCCCACAGTACCCCTGAAATGCATAGAAAACTGCTTTTTTTTGGCACAGCCAATAAAAAAATTGGGGGTTCAAAAAAACCCACAGTACCCCTGAAATGCATAGAAAACTGCTTTTTTTTGGCACAGCCAATAAAAAAATTGGGGGTTCAAAAAACCCCACAGTACCCCTGAAATGCATAGAAAACTGCTTTTTTTTGGCACAGCCAATAAAAAAATTGGGGGTTCAAAAAACCCCACAGTACCCCTGAAATGCATAGAAAACTGCTTTTTTTTTGGCACAGCGAATAAAAAAAGTTGGGGGTTCAAAAAACCCCACAGTACCCCTGAAATGCATAGAAAACTGCTTTTTTTTGGCACAGCCAATAAAACAATTGGGGGTTCAAAAAACCCCACAGTACCCCTGAAATGCATAGAAAACTGCTTTTTTTGGCCACGATGCGCCTTTTCATCGCTAGAAAGGTCAAAGGTCAAAACGCTAGAAAGGTCAAAGGTCAAAAGGTCAAAGTTCAAAAGGTCAAAAGTTCAAATCGCTAGAAAGGTCAAAATGCCACGATGCGCTTTTTTCATCGCTAGAAAGGTCAAAACGCCACGATGCGCTTTTTTCATCTCTAGAAAGGTCAAAGGTCAAAACGCTAGGAAGGTCAAAGGTCAAAAGGTCAAAAGGTCAAAGGTCAAAAGGTCAAATCGCTAGAAAGGTCAAAATGCCACGATGCGCTTTTTTCATAGCCAGAAAGGTCAAAACGCCACGATGCGCTTTTTTCATCGCTAGAAAGGTCAAAGGTCAAAACGCTAGAAAGGTCAAAAATCACTAGAAAGGTCAAAAGGTCCAAGGTCAAAACGCTAGAAAGGTCAAAAATTGCTAGAAAGGGCAAAACGCCACGATGCGCTTTTTTCATCGCTAGAAAGGTCAAAACGCTAGAAAGGTCAAAACGCTAGAAAGGTCAAAAATCGCTAGAAAGGTCAAAAGGTCAAAGGTCAAAACGCTAGAAAGGTCAAAAATCGCTAGAAAGGTCAAAAGGTCAAAAGGTCCAAGGTCCAAGGTCAGCCAATAAAAAATTTGGGGGTTCAAAAAACCCCACAGTACCCCTGAAATGCATAGAAAACTGCTTTTTTTTTGGCACAGCCAATAAAAAAATTGGGGGTTCAAAAAACCCCACAGTACCCCTGAAATGCATAGAAAACTCCTTTTTTTTTTGCACAGCCAATAAAAAAATTGGGGGTTTGAAAAACCCCACAGTACCCCTGAAATGCATAGAAAACTGCTTTTTTTTGGCACAGCCAATAAAAAAATTGAGGGTTCAAAAAACACCACAGTACCCCTGAAATGCATAGAAAACTGCTTTTTCTTTGCACAGCCAATAAAAAAATTGGGGGTTCAAAAAACCCCACAGTACCCCTGAAATGCATAGAAAACTGCTTTTTTTTGGCACAGCCAATAAAAAAATTGGGGGTTCAAAAAACCCCACAGTACCCCTGAAATGCATAGAAAACTGCTTTTTTTTGGCACAGCCAATACAAAAATTGGGGGTTCAAAAAACCCCACAGTACCCCTGAAATGCATAGAAAACTGCTTTTTTTTGGCACAGCCAATAAAAAAATTGGGGGTTCAAAAAACCCCACAGTACCCCTGAAATGCATAGAAAACTGCTTTTTTTTTGGCACAGCCAATAAAAAAATTGGGGGTTCAAAAACCCCACAGTACCCCTGAAATGCATAGAAAACTGCTTTTTTTTTGGCACAGCCAATAAAAAAATTGGGGGTTCAAAAAACCCCACAGTACCCCTGAAATGCATAGAAAACTGCTTTTTTTTGGCACAGCCAATAAAAAAATTGGGGGTTCAAAAAACCCCACAGTACCCTGAAATGCATAGAAAACTGCTTTTTTTTTGCACAGCCAATAAAAAAATTGGGGGTTCAAAAAACCCCACAGTACCCCTGAAATGCATAGAAAACTGCTTTTTTTTTGGCACAGCCAATAAAAAAAGTTGGGGGTTCAAAAAACCCCACAGTACCCCTGAAATGCATAGAAAACAGCTTTTTTTTGGCCACGATGCGCCTTTTCATCGCTAGAAAGGTCAAAGGTCAAAACGCTAGAAAGGTCAAAGATCAAAAGGTCAAAGTTCAAAAGGTCAAAGGTCAAAAGTTAAAATCGCTAGAAAGGTCAAAATGCCACGATGCGCTTTTTTCATCGCTAGAAAGGTCAAAACGCCACGATGCGCTTTTTTCATCTCTAGAAAGGTCAAAGGTCAAAACGCTAGAAAGGTCAAAGGTCAAAAGGTCAAAAGGTCAAATCGCTAGAAAGGTCAAAATGCCACGATGCGCTTTTTTCATCGCCAGAAAGGTCAAAACGCCACGATGCGCTTTTTTCATCGCTAGAAAGGTCAAAGGTCAAAACGCTAGAAAGGTCAAAAATCACTAGAAAGGTCAAAAGGTCCAAGGTCAAAACGCTAGAAAGGTCAAAAATTGCTAGAAAGGGCAAAACGCCACGATGCGCTTTTTTCATCGCTAGAAAGGTCAAAACGCTAGAAAGGTCAAAACGCTAGAAAGGTCAAAAGTCGCTAGAAAGGTCAAAAGGTCAAAGGTCAAAACGCTAGAAAGGTCAAAAATCGCTAGAAAGGTCAAAAGGTCAAAAGGTCCAAGGTCAAAACGCTAGAAAGGTCAAAAATCGCTAGAATGGGCAAAACGCCACGATGCGCTTTTTTCATCGCTAGAAAGGTCAAAGGTCAAAACGCTAGAAACGTCAAAGGTCAAAATGTCAAAAGGTCAAAGGTCAAAAGGTCAAATCGCTAGAAAGGTCAAAATGCCACGATGCGCTTTTTTCATCGCCAGAAAGGTCAAAACGCCACGATGCGCTTTTTTCATCCCTAGAAAGGTCAAAACGCTAGAAAGGTCAAAGGTCAAAAGGTCAAATCGATAGAAAGGTCAAAATGCCACCATGCGTTTTTTTCAAAACACCACGATGCGTCTTTTCATTGCTAGAAAGGTCAAAGGTCAAAACGCTAGAAAGGTCAAAGGTCAAAAGGTCAAAGTTCAAAAGGTCAAAGGTCAAAAGTTCAAATCGCTAGAAAGGTCAAAATGCCACGATGCGCTTTTTTCATCGCTAGAAAGGTCAAAACGCCACGATGCGCTTTTTTCATCGCTAGAAAGGTCAAAGGTCAAAACGCTAGAAAGGTCAAAGGTCAAAGGTCAAAGGTCAAAAGGTCAAATCGCTAGAAAGGTCAAAATGCCACGATGCGCTTTTTTCATCGCCAGAAAGGTCAAAACGCCACGATGCGCTTTTTTCATCGCTAGAAAGGTCAAAGGTCAAAAATCGCTAGAAAGGTCAAAAGGTCAAAAGGTCCAAGGTCCAAGGTCAGCCAATAAAAAATGTGGGGGTTCAAAAAACCCCACAGTACCCCTGAAATGCATAGAAAACTGCTTTTTTTTTGGCACAGCCAATAAAAAAATTGGGGGTTCAAAAAACCCCACAGTACCCCTGAAATGCATAGGAAACTGCTTTTTTTTGGCACAGCCAATAAAAAAATTGGGGGTTCAAAAAACCCCACAGTACCCCTGAAATGCATAGAAAACTGCTTTTTTTTGGCACAGCCAATAAAAAAATTGAGGGTTCAAAAAACCCCACAGTACCCCTGAAATGCATAGAAAACTGCTTTTTCTTTGCACAGCCAATAAAAAAATTGGGGGTTCAAAAAACCCCACAGTACCCCTGAAATGCATAGAAAACTTCTTTTTTTTGGCACAGCCAATAAAAAAAATTGGGGGTTCAAAAAACCCCACAGTACCCCTGAAATGCATAGAAAACTGCTTTTTTTTTGGCACAGCCAATAAAAAAATTGGGGGTTCAAAAAACCCCACAGTACCCCTGAAATGCATAGAAAACTGCTTTTTTTTGGCACAGCCAATACAAAAATTGGGGGTTCAAAAAACCCCACAGTACCCCTGAAATGCATAGAAAACTGCTTTTTTTTGGCACAGCCAATAAAAAAATTGGGGGTTCAAAAAACCCCACAGTACCCCTGAAATGCATAGAAAACTGCTTTTTTTTTGGCACAGCCAATAAAAAAATTGGGGGTTCAAAAAACCCCACAGTACCCCTGAAATGCATAGAAAACTGCTTTTTTTTTGGCACAGCCAATAAAAAAATTGGGGGTTCAAAAAACCCCACAGTACCCCTGAAATGCATAGAAAACTGCTTTTTTTTGGCACAGCCAATAAAAAAATTGGGGGTTCAAAAAACCCCACAGTACCCCTGAAATGCATAGAAAACTTATTTTTTTTGGCACAGCCAATAAAAAAAATTGGGGGTTCAAAAAACCCCACAGTACCCCTGAAATGCATAGAAAACTGCTTTTTTTTGGCACAGCCAATAAAAAAATTGGGGGTTCAAAAAACCCCACAGTACCCCTGAAATGCATAGAAAACTGCTTTTTTTTTGGCACAGCGAATAAAAAAAGTTGGGGGTTCAAAAAACCCCACAGTACCCCTGAAATGCATAGAAAACTGCTTTTTTTTGGCACAGCCAATAAAACAATTGGGGGTTCAAAAAACCCCACAGTACCCCTGAAATGCATAGAAAACTGCTTTTTTTTGGCCACGATGCGCCTTTTCATCGCTAGAAAGGTCAAAGGTCAAAACGCTAGAAAGGTCAAAGGTCAAAAGGTCAAAGTTCAAAAGGTCAAAAGTTCAAATCGCTAGAAAGGTCAAAATGCCACGATGCGCTTTTTTCATCGCTAGAAAGGTCAAAACGCCACGATGCGCTTTTTTCATCTCTAGAAAGGTCAAAGGTCAAAACGCTAGGAAGGTCAAAGGTCAAAAGGTCAAAAGGTCAAAGGTCAAAAGGTCAAATCGCTAGAAAGGTCAAAATGCCACGATGCGCTTTTTTCATAGCCAGAAAGGTCAAAACGCCACGATGCGCTTTTTTCATCGCTAGAAAGGTCAAAGGTCAAAACGCTAGAAAGGTCAAAAATCACTAGAAAGGTCAAAAGGTCCAAGGTCAAAACGCTAGAAAGGTCAAAAATTGCTAGAAAGGGCAAAACGCCACGATGCGCTTTTTTCATCGCTAGAAAGGTCAAAACGCTAGAAAGGTCAAAACGCTAGAAAGGTCAAAAATCGCTAGAAAGGTCAAAAGGTCAAACGCTAGAAAGGTCAAAGGTCAAAAGGTCAAATCGCTAGAAAGGTCAAAATGCCACGATGCGCTTTTTTCATCGCCAGAAAGGTCAAAACGCCACGATGCGCTTTTTTCATCGCTAGAAAGGTCAAAGGTCAAAACGCTAGAAAGGTCAAAAATCACTAGAAAGGTCAAAATGTCCAAGGTCAAAACGCTAGAAAGGTCAAAAATTGCTAGAAAGGGCAAAACGCCACGATGCGCTTTTTTCATCGCTAGAAAGGTCAAAACGCTAGAAAGGTCAAAACGCTAGAAAGGTCAAAAGTCGCTAGAAAGGTCAAAAGGTCAAAGGTCAAAACGCTAGAAAGGTCAAAAATCGCTAGAAAGGTCAAAAGGTCAAAAGGTCCAAGGTCAAAACGCTAGAAAGGTCAAAAATCGCTAGAATGGGCAAAACGCCACGATGCGCTTTTTTCATCGCTAGAAAGGTCAAAGGTCAAAACGCTAGAAACGTCAAAGGTCAAAATGTCAAAAGGTCAAAGGTCAAAAGGTCAAATCGCTAGAAAGGTCAAAATGCCACGATGCGCTTTTTTCATCGCCAGAAAGGTCAAAACGCCACGATGCGCTTTTTTCATCCCTAGAAAGGTCAAAACGCTAGAAAGGTCAAAGGTCAAAAGGTCAAATCGATAGAAAGGTCAAAATGCCACCATGCGTTTTTTCATCGCTAGAAAGGTCAAAGGTCAAAAGGTCAAAGTTCAAAAGGTCAAAGGTCAAAAGTTCAAATCGCTAGAAAGGTCAAAATGCCACGATGCGCTTTTTTCATCGCTAGAAAGGTCAAAACGCCACGATGCGCTTTTTTCATCGCTAGAAAGGTCAAAGGTCAAAACGCTAGAAAGGTCAAAGGTCAAAGGTCAAAGGTCAAAAGGTCAAATCGCTAGAAAGGTCAAAATGCCACGATGCGCTTTTTTCATCGCCAGAAAGGTCAAAACGCCACGATGCGCTTTTTTCATCGCTAGAAAGGTCAAAGGTCAAAACGCTAGAAAGGTCAAAAATCACTAGAAAGGTCAAAAGGTCCAAGGTCAAAACGCTAGAAAGGTCAAAAATTGCTAGAAAGGGCAAAACGCCACGATGCGCTTTTTTCATCGCTAGAAAGGTCAAAACGCTAGAAAGGTCAAAACGCTAGAAAGGTCAAAAATCGCTAGAAAGGTCAAAAGGTCAAAGGTCAAAAATCGCTAGAAAGGTCAAAAGGTCAAAAGGTCCAAGGTCAAAACGCTAGAAAGGTCAAAAATCGCTAGAAAGGGCAAAACGCCACGATGCGCTTTTTTCATCGCTAGAAAGGTCAAAACGCTAGAAAGGTCAAAAATCGCTAGAAAGGTCAAAAGGTCAAAGGTCAAAACGCTAGAAAGGTCAAAAATAGCTAGAAAGGGCAAAACGCCACGATGCGCTTTTTTCATCGCTAGAAAGGTCAAAACGCTAGAAAGGTCAAAAATCGCTAGAAAGGTCAAAAGGTCCAAGGTCAAAACGCTAGAAAGGTCAAAACGCTAGAAAGGTCAAAAATCGCTAGAAAGGTCAAAAGGTCAAAGGTCAAAACGCTAGAAAGGTCAAAAATCGCTAGAAAGGTCAAAAGGTCAAAAGGTCCAAGGTCCAAGGTCAGCCAATAAAAAATGTGGGGGTTCAAAAAAACCCACAGTACCCCTGAAATGCATAGAAAACTGCTTTTTTTTTGGCACAGCCAATAAAAAAATTGGGGGTTCAAAAACCCCCACAGTACCCCTGAAATGCATAGAAAACTGCTTTTTTTTGGCACAGCCAATAAAAAAATTGGGGGTTCAAAAAAACCCACAGTACCCCTGAAATGCATAGAAAACTGCTTTTTTTTGGCACAGCCAATAAAAAAATTGGGGGTTCAAAAAACCCCACAGTACCCCTGAAATGCATAGAAAACTGCTTTTTTTTGGCACAGCCAATAAAAAAATTGGGGGTTCAAAAAACCCCACAGTACCCCTGAAATGCATAGAAAACTGCTTTTTTTTTGGCACAGCGAATAAAAAAAGTTGGGGGTTCAAAAAACCCCACAGTACCCCTGAAATGCATAGAAAACTGCTTTTTTTTGGCACAGCCAATAAAACAATTGGGGGTTCAAAAAACCCCACAGTACCCCTGAAATGCATAGAAAACTGCTTTTTTTGGCCACGATGCGCCTTTTCATCGCTAGAAAGGTCAAAGGTCAAAACGCTAGAAAGGTCAAAGGTCAAAAGGTCAAAGTTCAAAAGGTCAAAAGTTCAAATCGCTAGAAAGGTCAAAATGCCACGATGCGCTTTTTTCATCGCTAGAAAGGTCAAAACGCCACGATGCGCTTTTTTCATCTCTAGAAAGGTCAAAGGTCAAAACGCTAGGAAGGTCAAAGGTCAAAAGGTCAAAAGGTCAAAGGTCAAAAGGTCAAATCGCTAGAAAGGTCAAAATGCCACGATGCGCTTTTTTCATAGCCAGAAAGGTCAAAACGCCACGATGCGCTTTTTTCATCGCTAGAAAGGTCAAAGGTCAAAACGCTAGAAAGGTCAAAAATCACTAGAAAGGTCAAAAGGTCCAAGGTCAAAACGCTAGAAAGGTCAAAAATTGCTAGAAAGGGCAAAACGCCACGATGCGCTTTTTTCATCGCTAGAAAGGTCAAAACGCTAGAAAGGTCAAAACGCTAGAAAGGTCAAAAATCGCTAGAAAGGTCAAAAGGTCAAAGGTCAAAACGCTAGAAAGGTCAAAAATCGCTAGAAAGGTCAAAAGGTCAAAAGGTCCAAGGTCCAAGGTCAGCCAATAAAAAATTTGGGGGTTCAAAAAACCCCACAGTACCCCTGAAATGCATAGAAAACTGCTTTTTTTTTGGCACAGCCAATAAAAAAATTGGGGGTTCAAAAAACCCCACAGTACCCCTGAAATGCATAGAAAACTGCTTTTTTTTTTGCACAGCCAATAAAAAAATTGGGGGTTTGAAAAACCCCACAGTACCCCTGAAATGCATAGAAAACTGCTTTTTTTTGGCACAGCCAATAAAAAAATTGAGGGTTCAAAAAACACCACAGTACCCCTGAAATGCATAGAAAACTGCTTTTTCTTTGCACAGCCAATAAAAAAATTGGGGGTTCAAAAAACCCCACAGTACCCCTGAAATGCATAGAAAACTGCTTTTTTTTGGCACAGCCAATAAAAAAATTGGGGGTTCAAAAAACCCCACAGTACCCCTGAAATGCATAGAAAACTGCTTTTTTTTTGGCACAGCCAATACAAAAATTGGGGGTTCAAAAAACCCCACAGTACCCCTGAAATGCATAGAAAACTGCTTTTTTTTGGCACAGCCAATAAAAAAATTGGGGGTTCAAAAAACCCCACAGTACCCCTGAAATGCATAGAAAACTGCTTTTTTTTTGGCACAGCCAATAAAAAAATTGGGGGTTCAAAAACCCCACAGTACCCCTGAAATGCATAGAAAACTGCTTTTTTTTTGGCACAGCCAATAAAAAAATTGGGGGTTCAAAAAACCCCACAGTACCCCTGAAATGCATAGAAAACTGCTTTTTTTTGGCACAGCCAATAAAAAAATTGGGGGTTCAAAAAACCCCACAGTACCCTGAAATGCATAGAAAACTGCTTTTTTTTTGCACAGCCAATAAAAAAATTGGGGGTTCAAAAAACCCCACAGTACCCCTGAAATGCATAGAAAACTGCTTTTTTTTTGGCACAGCCAATAAAAAAAGTTGGGGGTTCAAAAAACCCCACAGTACCCCTGAAATGCATAGAAAACAGCTTTTTTTTGGCCACGATGCGCCTTTTCATCGCTAGAAAGGTCAAAGGTCAAAACGCTAGAAAGGTCAAAGGTCAAAAGGTCAAAGTTCAAAAGGTCAAAGGTCAAAAGTTAAAATCGCTAGAAAGGTCAAAATGCCACGATGCGCTTTTTTCATCGCTAGAAAGGTCAAAACGCCACGATGCGCTTTTTTCATCTCTAGAAAGGTCAAAGGTCAAAACGCTAGAAAGGTCAAAGGTCAAAAGGTCAAAAGGTCAAATCGCTAGAAAGGTCAAAATGCCACGATGCGCTTTTTTCATCGCCAGAAAGGTCAAAACGCCACGATGCGCTTTTTTCATCGCTAGAAAGGTCAAAGGTCAAAACGCTAGAAAGGTCAAAAATCACTAGAAAGGTCAAAAGGTCCAAGGTCAAAACGCTAGAAAGGTCAAAAATTGCTAGAAAGGGCAAAACGCCACGATGCGCTTTTTTCATCGCTAGAAAGGTCAAAACGCTAGAAAGGTCAAAACGCTAGAAAGGTCAAAAGTCGCTAGAAAGGTCAAAAGGTCAAAGGTCAAAACGCTAGAAAGGTCAAAAATCGCTAGAAAGGTCAAAAGGTCAAAAGGTCCAAGGTCAAAACGCTAGAAAGGTCAAAAATCGCTAGAATGGGCAAAACGCCACGATGCGCTTTTTTCATCGCTAGAAAGGTCAAAGGTCAAAACGCTAGAAACGTCAAAGGTCAAAATGTCAAAAGGTCAAAGGTCAAAAGGTCAAATCGCTAGAAAGGTCAAAATGCCACGATGCGCTTTTTTCATCGCCAGAAAGGTCAAAACGCCACGATGCGCTTTTTTCATCCCTAGAAAGGTCAAAACGCTAGAAAGGTCAAAGGTCAAAAGGTCAAATCGATAGAAAGGTCAAAATGCCACCATGCGTTTTTTTCAAAACGCCACGATGCGTCTTTTCATTGCTAGAAAGGTCAAAGGTCAAAACGCTAGAAAGGTCAAAGGTCAAAAGGTCAAAGTTCAAAAGGTCAAAGGTCAAAAGTTCAAATCGCTAGAAAGGTCAAAATGCCACGATGCGCTTTTTTCATCGCTAGAAAGGTCAAAACGCCACGATGCGCTTTTTTCATCGCTAGAAAGGTCAAAGGTCAAAACGCTAGAAAGGTCAAAGGTCAAAGGTCAAAGGTCAAAAGGTCAAATCGCTAGAAAGGTCAAAATGCCACGATGCGCTTTTTTCATCGCCAGAAAGGTCAAAACGCCACGATGCGCTTTTTTCATCGCTAGAAAGGTCAAAGGTCAAAACGCTAGAAAGGTCAAAAATCACTAGAAAGGTCAAAAGGTCCAAGGTCAAAACGCTAGAAAGGTCAAAAATTGCTAGAAAGGGCAAAACGCCACGATGCGCTTTTTTCATCGCTAGAAAGGTCAAAACGCTAGAAAGGTCAAAACGCTAGAAAGGTCAAAAATCGCTAGAAAGGTCAAAAGGTCAAAGGTCAAAACGCTAGAAAGGTCAAAAATCGCTAGAAAGGTCAAAAGGTCCAAGGTCAAAACGCTAGAAAGGTCAAAAATTGCTAGAAAGGGCAAAACGCCACGATGCGCTTTTTTCATCGCTAGAAAGGTCAAAACGCTAGAAAGGTCAAAACGCTAGAAAGGTCAAAAATCGCTAGAAAGGTCAAAAGGTCAAAGGTCAAAACGCTAGAAAGGTCAAAAATCGCTAGAAAGGTCAAAAGGTCAAAAGGTCCAAGGTCCAAGGTCAGCCAATAAAAAATGTGGGGGTTCAAAAAACCCCACAGTACCCCTGAAATGCATAGAAAACTGCTTTTTTTTTGCACAGCCAATAAAAAAATTGGGGGTTCAAAAAACCCCACAGTACCCCTGAAATGCATAGAAAACTGCTTTTTTTTGGCACAGCCAATAAAAAAATTGGGGGTTCAAAAAACCCCACAGTACCCCTGAAATGCATAGAAAACTGCTTTTTTTTGGCACAGCCAATAAAAAAATTGAGGGTTCAAAAAACCCCACAGTACCCCTGAAATGCATAGAAAACTGCTTTTTCTTTGCACAGCCAATAAAAAAATTGGGGGTTCAAAAAACCCCACAGTACCCCTGAAATGCATAGAAAACTTCTTTTTTTTGGCACAGCCAATAAAAAAAATTGGGGGTTCAAAAAACCCCACAGTACCCCTGAAATGCATAGAAAACTGCTTTTTTTTGGCACAGCCAATAAAAAAATTGGGGGTTCAAAAAACCCCACAGTACCCCTGAAATGCATAGAAAACTGCTTTTTTTTGGCACAGCCAATACAAAAATTGGGGGTTCAAAAAACCCCACAGTACCCCTGAAATGCATAGAAAACTGCTTTTTTTTGGCACAGCCAATAAAAAAATTGGGGGTTCAAAAAACCCCACAGTACCCCTGAAATGCATAGAAAACTGCTTTTTTTTTGGCACAGCCAATAAAAAAATTGGGGGTTCAAAAAACCCCACAGTACCCCTGAAATGCATAGAAAACTGCTTTTTTTTTGGCACAGCCAATAAAAAAATTGGGGGTTCAAAAACCCCACAGTACCCCTGAAATGCATAGAAAACTGCTTTTTTTTGGCACAGCCAAAAAAAAAATTGGGGGTTCAAAAAACCCCACAGTACCCTGAAATGCATAGAAAACTGCTTTTTTTTGGCCACGATGCGCCTTTTCATCGCTAGAAAGGTCAAAGGTCAAAACGCTAGAAAGGTCAAAGTTCAAAAGGTCAAAGGTCAAAAGTTCAAATCGCTAGAAAGGTCAAAATGCCACGATGCGCTTTTTTCATCGCTAGAAAGGTCAAAACGCCACGATGCGCTTTTTTCATCTCTAGAAAGGGCAAAGGTCAAAACGCTAGAAAGGTCAAAGGTCAAAAGGTCAAAAGGTCAAAGGTCAAAAGGTCAAATCGCTAGAAAGGTCAAAACGCCACGATGCGCTTTTTTCATCGCTAGAAAGGTCAAAGGTCAAAACGCTAGAAAGGTCAAAAATCACTAGAAAGGCCAAAAGGTCCAAGGTCAAAACGCTAGAAAGGTCAAAAATTGCTAGAAAGGGCAAAACGCCACGATGCGCTTTTTTCATCGCTAGAAAGGTCAAAACGCTAGAAAGGTCAAAACGCTAGAAAGGTCAAAAATCGCTAGAAAGGTCAAAAGGTCAAAGGTCAAAACGCTAGAAAGGTCAAAAATCGCTAGAAAGGTCAAAAGGTCAAAAGGTCCAAGGTCCAAGGTCAGCCAATAAAAAATGTGGGGGTTCAAAAAACCCCACAGTACCCCTGAAATGCATAGAAAACTGCTTTTTTTTTGGCACAGCCAATAAAAAAATTGGGGGTTCAAAAAACCCCACAGTACCCCTGAAATGCATAGGAAACTGCTTTTTTTTGGCACAGCCAATAAAAAAATTGGGGGTTCAAAAAACCCCACAGTACCCCTGAAATGCATAGAAAACTGCTTTTTTTTGGCACAGCCAATAAAAAAATTGAGGGTTCAAAAAACCCCACAGTACCCCTGAAATGCATAGAAAACTGCTTTTTCTTTGCACAGCCAATAAAAAAATTGGGGGTTCAAAAAACCCCACAGTACCCCTGAAATGCATAGAAAACTTCTTTTTTTTGGCACAGCCAATAAAAAAAATTGGGGGTTCAAAAAACCCCACAGTACCCCTGAAATGCATAGAAAACTGCTTTTTTTTTGGCACAGCCAATAAAAAAATTGGGGGTTCAAAAAACCCCACAGTACCCCTGAAATGCATAGAAAACTGCTTTTTTTTGGCACAGCCAATACAAAAATTGGGGGTTCAAAAAACCCCACAGTACCCCTGAAATGCATAGAAAACTGCTTTTTTTTGGCACAGCCAATAAAAAAATTGGGGGTTCAAAAAACCCCACAGTACCCCTGAAATGCATAGAAAACTGCTTTTTTTTTGGCACAGCCAATAAAAAAATTGGGGGTTCAAAAAACCCCACAGTACCCCTGAAATGCATAGAAAACTGCTTTTTTTTTGGCACAGCCAATAAACAAATTGGGGGTTCAAAAAACCCCACAGTACCCCTGAAATGCATAGAAAACTGCTTTGTTTTTGCACAGCCAATAAAAAAAATGGGGGTTCAAAAAACCCCACAGTACCCCTGAAATGCATAGAAAACTGCTTTTTTTTTGGCACAGCCAATAAAAAAATTGGGGGTTCAAAAAACCCCACAGTACCCCTGAAATGCATAGAAAACTGCTTTTTTTTGGCACAGCCAATAAAAAAATTGGGGGTTCAAAAAACCCCACAGTACCCCTGAAATGCATAGAAAACTTATTTTTTTTGGCACAGCCAATAAAAAAAATTGGGGGTTCAAAAAACCCCACAGTACCCCTGAAATGCATAGAAAACTGCTTTTTTTTGGCACAGCCAATAAAAAAATTGGGGGTTCAAAAAACCCCACAGTACCCCTGAAATGCATAGAAAACTGCTTTTTTTTTGGCACAGCGAATAAAAAAAGTTGGGGGTTCAAAAAACCCCACAGTACCCCTGAAATGCATAGAAAACTGCTTTTTTTTGGCACAGCCAATAAAACAATTGGGGGTTCAAAAAACCCCACAGTACCCCTGAAATGCATAGAAAACTGCTTTTTTTTGGCCACGATGCGCCTTTTCATCGCTAGAAAGGTCAAAGGTCAAAACGCTAGAAAGGTCAAAGGTCAAAAGGTCAAAGTTCAAAAGGTCAAAAGTTCAAATCGCTAGAAAGGTCAAAATGCCACGATGCGCTTTTTTCATCGCTAGAAAGGTCAAAACGCCACGATGCGCTTTTTTCATCTCTAGAAAGGTCAAAGGTCAAAACGCTAGGAAGGTCAAAGGTCAAAAGGTCAAAAGGTCAAAGGTCAAAAGGTCAAATCGCTAGAAAGGTCAAAATGCCACGATGCGCTTTTTTCATCGCCAGAAAGGTCAAAACGCCACGATGCGCTTTTTTCATCGCTAGAAAGGTCAAAGGTCAAAACGCTAGAAAGGTCAAAAATCACTAGAAAGGTCAAAATGTCCAAGGTCAAAACGCTAGAAAGGTCAAAAATTGCTAGAAAGGGCAAAACGCCACGATGCGCTTTTTTCATCGCTAGAAAGGTCAAAACGCTAGAAAGGTCAAAACGCTAGAAAGGTCAAAAGTCGCTAGAAAGGTCAAAAGGTCAAAGGTCAAAACGCTAGAAAGGTCAAAAATCGCTAGAAAGGTCAAAAGGTCAAAAGGTCCAAGGTCAAAACGCTAGAAAGGTCAAAAATCGCTAGAATGGGCAAAACGCCACGATGCGCTTTTTTCATCGCTAGAAAGGTCAAAGGTCAAAACGCTAGAAACGTCAAAGGTCAAAATGTCAAAAGGTCAAAGGTCAAAAGGTCAAATCGCTAGAAAGGTCAAAATGCCACGATGCGCTTTTTTCATCGCCAGAAAGGTCAAAACGCCACGATGCGCTTTTTTCATCCCTAGAAAGGTCAAAACGCTAGAAAGGTCAAAGGTCAAAAGGTCAAATCGATAGAAAGGTCAAAATGCCACCATGCGTTTTTTTCAAAACGCCACGATGCGTCTTTTCATCGCTAGAAAGGTCAAAGGTCAAAAGGTCAAAGTTCAAAAGGTCAAAGGTCAAAAGTTCAAATCGCTAGAAAGGTCAAAATGCCACGATGCGCTTTTTTCATCGCTAGAAAGGTCAAAACGCCACGATGCGCTTTTTTCATCGCTAGAAAGGTCAAAGGTCAAAACGCTAGAAAGGTCAAAGGTCAAAGGTCAAAGGTCAAAAGGTCAAATCGCTAGAAAGGTCAAAATGCCACGATGCGCTTTTTTCATCGCCAGAAAGGTCAAAACGCCACGATGCGCTTTTTTCATCGCTAGAAAGGTCAAAGGTCAAAACGCTAGAAAGGTCAAAAATCACTAGAAAGGTCAAAAGGTCCAAGGTCAAAACGCTAGAAAGGTCAAAAATTGCTAGAAAGGGCAAAACGCCACGATGCGCTTTTTTCATCGCTAGAAAGGTCAAAACGCTAGAAAGGTCAAAACGCTAGAAAGGTCAAAAATCGCTAGAAAGGTCAAAAGGTCAAAGGTCAAAAATCGCTAGAAAGGTCAAAAGGTCAAAAGGTCCAAGGTCAAAACGCTAGAAAGGTCAAAAATCGCTAGAAAGGGCAAAACGCCACGATGCGCTTTTTTCATCGCTAGAAAGGTCAAAACGCTAGAAAGGTCAAAAATCGCTAGAAAGGTCAAAAGGTCAAAGGTCAAAACGCTAGAAAGGTCAAAAATAGCTAGAAAGGGCAAAACGCCACGATGCGCTTTTTTCATCGCTAGAAAGGTCAAAACGCTAGAAAGGTCAAAAATCGCTAGAAAGGTCAAAAGGTCCAAGGTCAAAACGCTAGAAAGGTCAAAACGCTAGAAAGGTCAAAAATCGCTAGAAAGGTCAAAAGGTCAAAGGTCAAAACGCTAGAAAGGTCAAAAATCGCTAGAAAGGTCAAAAGGTCAAAAGGTCCAAGGTCCAAGGTCAGCCAATAAAAAATGTGGGGGTTCAAAAAAAACCACAGTACCCCTGAAATGCATAGAAAACTGCTTTTTTTTTGGCACAGCCAATAAAAAAATTGGGGGTTCAAAAACCCCCACAGTACCCCTGAAATGCATAGAAAACTGCTTTTTTTTGGCACAGCCAATAAAAAAATTGGGGGTTCAAAAAAACCCACAGTACCCCTGAAATGCATAGAAAACTGCTTTTTTTTGGCACAGCCAATAAAAAAATTGGGGGTTCAAAAAACCCCACAGTACCCCTGAAATGCATAGAAAACTGCTTTTTTTTTGGCACAGCCAATAAAAAAATTGGGGGTTCAAAAAACCCCACAGTACCCCTGAAATGCATAGAACACTGCTTTTTTTTGGCACAGCCAATAAAAAATTTGGGGGTTCAAAAAACCCCACAGTACCCCTGAAATGCATAGAAAACTGCTTTTTTTTTGGCACAGCCAATAAAAAAATTGGGGGTTCAAAAAACCCCACAGTACCCCTGAAATGCATAGAAAACTGCTTTTTTTTGGCACAGCCAATAAAAAAATTGGGGGTTCAAAAAACCCCACAGTACCCCTGAAATGCATAGAAAACTGCTTTTTTTTGGCACAGCCAATACAAAAATTGGGGGTTCAAAAAACCCCACAGTACCCCTGAAATGCATAGAAAACTGCTTTTTTTTGGCACAGCCAATAAAAAAATTGGGGGTTCAAAAAACCCCACAGTACCCCTGAAATGCATAGAAAACTGCTTTTTTTTGGCACAGCCAAAAAAAAAATTGGGGGTTCAAAAACCCCCACAGTACCCCTGAAATGCATAGAAAACTGCTTTTTTTTTGGCACAGCCAATAAAAAAATTGGGGGTTCTAAAAACCCCACAGTACCCCTGAAATGCATAGAAAAATGCATAGAAAACTGCTTTTTTTTTGGCACAGCCAATAAAAAAATTGGGGGTTCAAAAAACCCCACAGTACCCCTGAAATGCATAGAAAACTGCTTTTTTTTGGCACAGCCAATAAAAAAATTGGGGGTTCAAAAAACCCCACAGTACCCCTGAAATGCATAGAAAAATGCATAGAAAACTGCTTTTTTTTTGGCACAGCCAATAAAAAAATTGGGGGTTCAAAAAACCCCACAGTACCCCTGAAATGCATAGAAAACTGCTTTTTTTTGGCACAGCCAATAAAAAAATTGAGGGTTCAAAAAACCCCACAGTACCCCTGAAATGCATAGAAAACTGCTTTTTTTTGGCACAGCCAATAAAAAAATTGGGGGTTCAAAAAAACCCACAGTACCCCTGAAATGCATAGAAAACTGCTTTTTTTTGGCACAGCCAATAAAAAAATTGGGGGTTCAAAAAAACCCACAGTACCCCTGAAATGCATAGAAAACTCCTTTTTTTTTTGCACAGCCAATAAAAAAATTGGGGGTTCAAAAAACCCCACAGTACCCCTGAAATGCATAGAAAACTGCTTTTTTTTGGCACAGCCAATAAAAAAATTGGGGGTTCAAAAAACCCCACAGTACCCCTGAAATGCATAGAAAACTCCTTTTTTTTTTGCACAGCCAATAAAAAAATTGGGGGTTCAAAAAACCCCACAGTACCCCTGAAATGCATAGAAAACTGCTTTTTTTTGGCACAGCCAATACAAAAATTGGGGGTTCAAAAAACCCCACAGTACCCCTGAAATGCATAGAAAACTGCTTTTTTTTGGCACAGCCAATAAAAAAATTGGGGGTTCAAAAAACCCCACAGTACCCCTGAAATGCATAGAAAACGGTTTTTTTTTGGCACAGCCAATAAAAAAATTGGGGGTTCAAAAAACCCCACAGTACCCCTGAAATGCATAGAAAACAGCTTTTTTTTGGCACAGCCAAAAAAAAAATTGGGGGTTCAAAAAACCCCACAGTACCCTGAAATGCATAGAAAACTGCTTTTTTTTGGCCACGATGCGCCTTTTCATCGCTAGAAAGGTCAAAGGTCAAAACGCTAGAAAGGTCAAAGTTCAAAAGGTCAAAGGTCAAAAGTTCAAATCGCTAGAAAGGTCAAAATGCCACGATGCGCTTTTTTCATCGCTAGAAAGGTCAAAACGCCACGATGCGCTTTTTTCATCTCTAGAAAGGTCAAAGGTCAAAACGCTAGAAAGGTCAAAGGTCAAAAGGTCAAAAGGTCAAAGGTCAAAAGGTCAAATCGCTAGAAAGGTCAAAATGCCACGATGCGCTTTTTTCATAGCCAGAAAGGTCAAAACGCCACGATGCGCTTTTTTCATCGCTAGAAAGGTCAAAGGTCAAAACGCTAGAAAGGTCAAAAATCACTAGAAAGGTCAAAAGGTCCAAGGTCAAAACGCTAGAAAGGTCAAAAATTGCTAGAAAGGGCAAAACGCCACGATGCGCTTTTTTCATCGCTAGAAAGGTCAAAACGCTAGAAAGGTCAAAACGCTAGAAAGGTCAAAAATCGCTAGAAAGGTCAAAAGGTCAAAGGTCAAAACGCTAGAAAGGTCAAAAATCGCTAGAAAGGTCAAAAGGTCAAAAGGTCCAAGGTCCAAGGTCAGCCAATAAAAAATGTGGGGGTTCAAAAAACCCCACAGTACCCCTGAAATGCATAGAAAACTGCTTTTTTTTTGGCACAGCCAATAAAAAAATTGGGGGTTCAAAAAACCCCACAGTACCCCTGAAATGCATAGAAAACTGCTTTTTTTTGGCACAGCCAATAAAAAAATTGGGGGTTCAAAAAACCCCACAGTACCCCTGAAATGCATAGAAAACTGCTTTTTTTTGGCACAGCCAA
Source organism: Electrona antarctica (assembly GCF_951216825.1). Taxonomy (NCBI): domain Eukaryota; kingdom Metazoa; phylum Chordata; class Actinopteri; order Myctophiformes; family Myctophidae; genus Electrona; species Electrona antarctica. The sequence continues at coordinate 39,945,007 of NC_136809.1, forward strand.
TAAAAAAATTGAGGGTTCAAAAAACCCCACAGTACCCCTGAAATGCATAGAAAACTGCTTTTTCTTTGCACAGCCAATAAAAAAATTGGGGGTTCAAAAAACCCCACAGTACCCCTGAAATGCATAGAAAACTTCTTTTTTTTGGCACAGCCAATAAAAAAAATTGGGGGTTCAAAAAACCCCACAGTACCCCTGAAATGCATAGAAAACTGCTTTTTTTTGGCACAGCCAATAAAAAAATTGGGGGTTCAAAAAACCCCACAGTACCCCTGAAATGCATAGAAAACTGCTTTTTTTTGGCACAGCCAATACAAAAATTGGGGGTTCAAAAAACCCCACAGTACCCCTGAAATGCATAGAAAACTGTTTTTTTTGGCACAGCCAATAAAAAAATTGGGGGTTCAAAAAACCCCACAGTACCCCTGAAATGCATAGAAAACTGCTTTTTTTTTGGCACAGCCAATAAAAAAATTGGGGGTTCAAAAAACCCCACAGTACCCCTGAAATGCATAGAAAACTGCTTTTTTTTTGGCACAGCCAATAAAAAAATTGGGGGTTCAAAAACCCCACAGTACCCCTGAAATGCATAGAAAACTGCTTTTTTTTGGCACAGCCAATAAAAAAATTGGGGGTTCAAAAAACCCCACAGTACCCCTGAAATGCATAGAAAACTGCTTTTTTTTGGCACAGCCAATAAAAAAATTGGGGGTTCAAAAAACCCCACAGTACCCCTGAAATGCATAGAAAACTGCTTTTTTTTGGCACAGCCAAAAAAAAAATTGGGGGTTCAAAAAACCCCACAGTACCCTGAAATGCATAGAAAACTGCTTTTTTTTGGCCACGATGCGCCTTTTCATCGCTAGAAAGGTCAAAGGTCAAAACGCTAGAAAGGTCAAAGTTCAAAAGGTCAAAGGTCAAAAGTTCAAATCGCTAGAAAGGTGAAAATGCCACGATGCGCTTTTTTCATCGCTAGAAAGGTCAAAACGCCACGATGCGCTTTTTTCATCTCTAGAAAGGTCAAAGGTCAAAACGCTAGAAAGGTCAAAGGTCAAAAGGTCAAAAGGTCAAAGGTCAAAAGGTCAAATCGCTAGAAAGGTCAAAATGCCACGATGCGCTTTTTTCATAGCCAGAAAGGTCAAAACGCCACGATGCGCTTTTTTCATCGCTAGAAAGGTCAAAGGTCAAAACGCTAGAAAGGTCAAAAATCACTAGAAAGGTCAAAAGGTCCAAGGTCAAAACGCTAGAAAGGTCAAAAATTGCTAGAAAGGGCAAAACGCCACGATGCGCTTTTTTCATCGCTAGAAAGGTCAAAACGCTAGAAAGGTCAAAACGCTAGAAAGGTCAAAAATCGCTAGAAAGGTCAAAAGGTCAAAGGTCAAAACGCTAGAAAGGTCAAAAATCGCTAGAAAGGTCAAAAGGTCAAAAGGTCCAAGGTCCAAGGTCAGCCAATAAAAAATGTGGGGGTTCAAAAAACCCCACAGTACCCCTGAAATGCATAGAAAACTGCTTTTTTTTTGGCACAGCCAATAAAAAAATTGGGGGTTCAAAAAACCCCACAGTACCCCTGAAATGCATAGAAAACTGCTTTTTTTTGGCACAGCCAATAAAAAAATTGGGGGTTCAAAAAACCCCACAGTACCCCTGAAATGCATAGAAAACTGCTTTTTTTTGGCACAGCCAATAAAAAAATTGAGGGTTCAAAAAACCCCACAGTACCCCTGAAATGCATAGAAAACTGCTTTTTCTTTGCACAGCCAATAAAAAAATTGGGGGTTCAAAAAACCCCACAGTACCCCTGAAATGCATAGAAAACTTCTTTTTTTTGGCACAGCCAATAACAAAAATTGGGGGTTCAAAAAACCCCACAGTACCCCTGAAATGCATAGAAAACTGCTTTTTTTTGGCACAGCCAATAAAAAAATTGGGGGTTCAAAAAACCCCACAGTACCCCTGAAATGCATAGAAAACTGCTTTTTTTTGGCACAGCCAATACAAAAATTGGGGGTTCAAAAAACCCCACAGTACCCCTGAAATGCATAGAAAACTGCTTTTTTTTGGCACAGCCAATAAAAAAATTGGGGGTTCAAAAAACCCCACAGTACCCCTGAAATGCATAGAAAACTGCTTTTTTTTTGGCACAGCCAATAAAAAAATTGGGGGTTCAAAAAACCCCACAGTACCCCTGAAATGCATAGAAAACTGCTTTTTTTTGGCACAGCCAATAAAAAAATTGAGGGTTCAAAAAACCCCACAGTACCCCTGAAATGCATAGAAAACTGCTTTTTCTTTGCACAGCCAATAAAAAAATTGGGGGTTCAAAAAACCCCACAGTACCCCTGAAATGCATAGAAAACTTCTTTTTTTTGGCACAGCCAATAAAAAAAATTGGGGGTTCAAAAAACCCCACAGTACCCCTGAAATGCATAGAAAACTGCTTTTTTTTGGCACAGCCAATAAAAAAATTGGGGGTTCAAAAAACCCCACAGTACCCCTGAAATGCATAGAAAACTGCTTTTTTTTGGCACAGCCAATACAAAAATTGGGGGTTCAAAAAACCCCACAGTACCCCTGAAATGCATAGAAAACTGCTTTTTTTTGGCACAGCCAATAAAAAAATTGGGGGTTCAAAAAACCCCACAGTACCCCTGAAATGCATAGAAAACTGCTTTTTTTTTGGCACAGCCAATAAAAAAATTGGGGGTTCAAAAAAACCCACAGTACCCCTGAAATGCATAGAAAACTGCTTTTTTTTGGCACAGCCAATAAAAAAATTGGGGGTTCAAAAACCCCACAGTACCCCTGAAATGCATAGAAAACTGCTTTTTTTTGGCACAGCCAATAAAAAAATTGGGGGTTAAAAAAAACCCACAGTACCCCTGAAATGCATAGAAAACTTCTTTTTTTGGCACAGCCAATAAAAAAAATTGGGGGTTCAAAAAACCCCACAGTACCCCTGAAATGCATAGAAAACTGCTTTTTTTTGGCACAGCCAATAAAAAAATTGGGGGTTAAAAAAACCCCACAGTACCCCTGAAATGCATAGAAAACTGCTTTTTTTTGGCACAGCCAATAAAAGAATTGGGGGTTCAAAAAACCCCACAGTAACCCAGAAATGCATAGAAAACTGCTTTTTTTTTTGGCACAGCCAATACAAAAATTGGGGGTTCAAAAAACCCCACAATACCCCTGAAATGCATAGAAAACTGCTTTTTTTTTGGCACAGCCAATAAAAAAATTGGGGGTTCAAAAGACCCCACAGTACCCCTGAAATGCATAGAAAACTGCTTTTTTTTGGCACAGCCAATAAAAAAATTGGGGGTTCAAAAAACCCCACAGTACCCCTGAAATGCATAGAAAACTGCTTTTTTTTGGCACAGCCAATAAAAAAATTGGGGGTTCAAAAAACCCCACAGTACCCCTGAAATGCATAGAAAACTGCTTTTTTTTTTGGCACAGCCAATAAAAAAATTGGGGGTTCAAAAAACCCCACAGTACCCCTGAAATGCATAGAAAACTGCTTTTTTTTTGGCACAGCCAATAAAAAAATTGGGGGTTCAAAAAACCCCACAGTACCCCTGAAATGCATAGAAAACTGCTTTTTTTTTGGCACAGCCAATAAACAAATTGGGGGTTCAAAAAACCCCACAGTACCCCTGAAATGCATAGAAAACTGCTTTTTTTTTGCACAGCCAATAAAAAAAATGGGGGTTCAAAAAACCCCACAGTACCCCTGAAATGCATAGAAAACTGCTTTTTTTTTGGCACAGCCAATAAAAAAATTGGGGGTTCAAAAAACCCCACAGTACCCCTGAAATGCATAGAAAACTGCTTTTTTTTGGCACAGCCAATAAAAAAATTGGGGGTTCAAAAAACCCCACAGTACCCCTGAAATGCATAGAAAACTGCTTTTTTTTTGGCACAGCGAATAAAAAAAGTTGGGGGTTCAAAAAACCCCACAGTACCCCTGAAATGCATAGAAAACTGCTTTTTTTTGGCACAGCCAATAAAACAATTGGGGGTTCAAAAAACCCCACAGTACCCCTGAAATGCATAGAAAACTGCTTTTTTTTGGCCACGATGCGCCTTTTCATCGCTAGAAAGGTCAAAGGTCAAAACGCTAGAAAGGTCAAAGGTCAAAAGGTCAAAGTTCAAAAGGTCAAAAGTTCAAATCGCTAGAAAGGTCAAAATGCCACGATGCGCTTTTTTCATCGCTAGAAAGGTCAAAACGCCACGATGCGCTTTTTTCATCTCTAGAAAGGTCAAAGGTCAAAACGCTAGGAAGGTCAAAGGTCAAAAGGTCAAAAGGTCAAAGGTCAAAAGGTCAAATCGCTAGAAAGGTCAAAATGCCACGATGCGCTTTTTTCATAGCCAGAAAGGTCAAAACGCCACGATGCGCTTTTTACATCGCTAGAAAGGTCAAAGGTCAAAACGCTAGAAAGGTCAAAAATCACTAGAAAGGTCAAAAGGTCAAAACGCTAGAAAGGTCAAAAATTGCTAGAAAGGGCAAAACGCCACGATGCGCTTTTTTCATCGCTAGAAAGGTCAAAACGCTAGAAAGGTCAAAACGCTAGAAAGGTCAAAAATCGCTAGAAAGGTCAAAAGGTCAAAGGTCAAAACGCTAGAAAGGTCAAAAATCGCTAGAAAGGTCAAAAGGTCAAAAGGTCCAAGGTCAGCCAATAAAAAAATTGGGGGTTCAAAAAACCCCACAGTACCCCTGAAATGCATAGAAAACTGCTTTTTTTTTGGCACAGCCAATAAAAAAATTGGGGGTTCAAAAAACCCCACAGTACCCCTGAAATGCATAGAAAACTGCTTTTTTTTTGCACAGCCAATAAAAAAATTGGGGGTTCGAAAAACCCCACAGTACCCCTGAAATGCATAGAAAACTGCTTTTTTTTGGCACAGCCAATAAAAAAATTGAGGGTTCAAAAAACCCCACAGTACCCCTGAAATGCATAGAAAACTGCTTTTTCTTTGCACAGCCAATAAAAAAATTGGGGGTTCAAAAAACCCCACAGTACCCCTGAAATGCATAGAAAACTTCTTTTTTTTGGCACAGCCAATAAAAAAAATTGGGGGTTCAAAAAACCCCACAGTACCCCTGAAATGCATAGAAAACTGCTTTTTTTTGGCACAGCCAATAAAAAAATTGGGGGTTCAAAAAACCCCACAGTACCCCTGAAATGCATAGAAAACTGCTTTTTTTTGGCACAGCCAATACAAAAATTGGGGGTTCAAAAAACCCCACAGTACCCCTGAAATGCATAGAAAACTGCTTTTTTTTGGCACAGCCAATAAAAAAATTGGGGGTTCAAAAAACCCCACAGTACCCCTGAAATGCATAGAAAACTGCTTTTTTTTTGGCACAGCCAATAAAAAAATTGGGGGTTCAAAAAACCCCACAGTACCCCTGAAATGCATAGAAAACTGCTTTTTTTTTGGCACAGCCAATAAAAAAATTGGGGGTTCAAAAACCCCACAGTACCCCTGAAATGCATAGAAAACTGCTTTTTTTTTGGCACAGCCAATAAAAAAATTGGGGGTTCAAAAAACCCCACAGTACCCCTGAAATGCATAGAAAACTGCTTTTTTTTGGCACAGCCAATAAAAAAGTTGGGGGTTCAAAAAACCCCACAGTACCCCTGAAATGCATAGAAAACAGCTTTTTTTTGGCCACGATGCGCCTTTTCATCGCTAGAAAGGTCAAAGGTCAAAACGCTAGAAAGGTCAAAGGTCAAAAGGTCAAAGTTCAAAAGGTCAAAGGTCAAAAGTTAAAATCGCTAGAAAGGTCAAAATGCCACGATGCGCTTTTTTCATCGCTAGAAAGGTCAAAACGCCACGATGCGCTTTTTTCATCTCTAGAAAGGTCAAAGGTCAAAACGCTAGAAAGGTCAAAGGTCAAAAGGTCAAAAGGTCAAAAGGTCAAATCGCTAGAAAGGTCAAAATGCCACGATGCGCTTTTTTCATCGCCAGAAAGGTCAAAACGCCACGATGCGCTTTTTTCATCGCTAGAAAGGTCAAAGGTCAAAACGCTAGAAAGGTCAAAAATCACTAAAAAGGTCAAAAGGTCCAAGGTCAAAACGCTAGAAAGGTCAAAAATTGCTAGAAAGGGCAAAACGCCACGATGCGCTTTTTTCATCGCTAGAAAGGTCAAAACGCTAGAAAGGTCAAAACGCTAGAAAGGTCAAAAGTCGCTAGAAAGGTCAAAAGGTCAAAGGTCAAAACGCTAGAAAGGTCAAAAATCGCTAGAAAGGTCAAAAGGTCAAAAGGTCCAAGGTCAAAACGCTAGAAAGGTCAAAAATCGCTAGAATGGGCAAAACGCCACGATGCGCTTTTTTCATCGCTAGAAAGGTCAAAGGTCAAAACGCTAGAAACGTCAAAGGTCAAAATGTCAAAAGGTCAAAGGTCAAAAGGTCAAATCGCTAGAAAGGTCAAAATGCCACGATGCGCTTTTTTCATCGCCAGAAAGGTCAAAACGCCACGATGCGCTTTTTTCATCCCTAGAAAGGTCAAAGGTCAAAACGCTAGAAAGGTCAAAGGTCAAAAGGTCAAATCGATAGAAAGGTCAAAATGCCACCATGCGTTTTTTTCAAAACGCCACGATGCGCCTTTTCATCGCTAGAAAGGTCAAAGGTCAAAACGCTAGAAAGGTCAAAGGTCAAAAGGTCAAAGTTCAAAAGGTCAAAGGTCAAAAGTTCAAATCGCTAGAAAGGTCAAAATGCCACGATGCGCTTTTTTCATCGCTAGAAAGGTAAAAACGCCACGATGCGCTTTTTTCATCGCTAGAAAGGTCAAAGGTCAAAACGCTAGAAAGGTCAAAGGTCAAAGGTCAAAGGTCAAAGGTCAAAAGGTCAAATCGCTAGAAAGGTCAAAATGCCACGATGCGCTTTTTTCATCGACAGAAAGGTCAAAACGCCACGATGCGCTTTTTTCATCGCTAGAAAGGTCAAAGGTCAAAACGCTAGAAAGGTCAAAAATCACTAGAAAGGTCAAAAGGTCCAAGGTCAAAACGCTAGAAAGGTCAAAAATTGCTAGAAAGGGCAAAACGCCACGATGCGCTTTTTTCATCGCTAGAAAGGTCAAAACGCTAGAAAGGTCAAAACGCTAGAAAGGTCAAAAATCGCTAGAAAGGTCAAAAGGTCAAAAGGTCCAAGGTCAAAACGCTAGAAAGGTCAAAAATCGCTAGAAAGGGCAAAACGCCACGATGCGCTTTTTTCATCGCTAGAAAGGTCAAAACGCTAGAAAGGTCAAAAATCGCTAGAAAGGTCAAAAGGTCAAAGGTCAAAACGCTAGAAAGGTCAAAAATAGCTAGAAAGGGCAAAACGCCACGATGCGCTTTTTTCATCGCTAGAAAGGTCAAAACGCTAGAAAGGTCAAAAATCGCTAGAAAGGTCAAAAGGTCCAAGGTCAAAACGCTAGAAAGGTCAAATCGCTAGAAATGTCAAAGGTCAAAACGCTAGAAAGGTCAAAGGTCAAAAGGTCAAAGGTCAAAAGGTCAAATCGCTAGAAAGGTCAAAATGCCACGATGCGTTTTTTTTCAAAACGCCACGATGCGCTTTTTTCATCGCTAGAAAGGTCAAAGGTCAAAACGCTAGAAAGGTCAAAGGTCAAAAGGTCAAAGGTCAAAAGGTCAAAAGGTCAAATCGCTATAAAGGTTTATGCCATGATGCGCTTCTTTCATCGCTAGAAAGGTCAAAACGCCACGATGCGCTTTTTTCATCGCTAGAAAGGTCACAGGTCAAAACGCTAGAAAGGTCAAAGGTCAAAAGGTCAAAAGTCAAAAGGTCAAATCGCTAGAAAGGTCAAAATGCCACGATGCGCTTTTTTCATCGCTAGAAAGGTCAAAACGCCACGATGCGCTTTATTCATCGCTAGAAAGGTCAAAACGCCACGATGCGCTTTTTTCATCGCTAGAAAGGTCAAAGGTCAAAACGCTAGAAAGGTCAAAAGGTCAAAAGGTCCAAGGTCAAAACGCTAGAAAGGTCAAAAATCGCTAGAAGGGGCAAAACGCCACGATGCGCTTTTTTCATCGCTAGAAAGGTCAAAACGCTAGAAAGGTCAAAACGCTAGAAAGGTCAAAAGGTCAAAAGGTCAAAGGTCAAAACGCTAGAAAGGGCAAAATGCCACGATGCGCTTTTTTCATCGCTAGAAAGGTCAAAGGTCAAAACGCTAGAAAGGTCAAAGGTCAAAAGGTCAAATCGATAGAAAGGTCAAAATGCCACCATGCGTTTTTTTCAAAACGCCACGATGCGCCTTTTCATCGCTAGAAAGGTCAAAGGTCAAAACGCTAGAAAGGTCAAAGGTCAAAAGGTCAAAGTTCAAAATGCCACGATGCGCTTTTTTCATCGCTAGAAAGGTCAAAACGCCACGATGCGCTTTTTTCATCGCTAGAAAGGTCAAAGGTCAAAACGCTAGAAAGGTCAAAAATCACTAGAAAGGTCAAAAGGTCCAAGGTCAAAACGCTAGAAAGGTAAAAAATTGCTAGAAAGGGCAAAACGCCACGATGCGCTTTTTTCATCGCTAGAAAGGTCAAAACGCTAGAAAGGTCAAAACGCTAGAAAGGTCAAAAATCGCTAGAAAGGTCAAAAGATCAAAGGTCAAAACGCTAGAAAGGTCAAAAATCGCTAGAAAGGTCAAAAGGTCAAAGGTCAAAACGCTAGAAAGGTCAAAAATAGCCAGAAAGGGCAAAACGCCACGATGCGCTTTTTTCATCGCTAGAAAGGTCAAAACGCTAGAAAGGTCAAAAATCGCTAGAAAGGTCAAAAGGTCAAAAGGTCCAAGGTCAAAACGCTAGAAAGTTCAAATCGCTAGAAATGTCAAAGGTCAAAACGCTAGAAAGGTCAAAGGTCAAAAGGTCAAAGATCAAAAGGTCAAATCGCTAGAAAGGTCAAAATGCCACGATGCGTTTTTTTTCAAAACGCCACGATGCGCTTTTTTCATCGCTAGAAAGGTCAAAGGTCAAAACGCTAGAAAGGTCAAAGGTCAAAGGTCAAAAGGTCAAATCGCTAGAAAGGTCAAAATGCCACGATGCGTTTTTTTCAAAACGCCACGATGCGCTTTTTTCATCGCTAGAAAGGTCAAAGTCAAAACGCTAGAAAGGTCAAAGGTCAAAAGGTCAAAGGTCAAAAGGTCAAAGGTCGAATCGCTATAAAGGTGAAAATGCCACGATGCGCTTTTTTTCATCGCTAGAAAGGTCAAAACGCCACGATGCGCTTTTTTCATCGCTAGAAAGGTCAAAGGTCAAAAGGTCAAAGGTCAAAAGGTCAAATCGCTAGAAAGGTCAAAATGCCACGATGCGCTTTTTTCATCTCTAGAAAGGTCAAAGGTCAAAACGCTAGAAAGGTCAAAAGGTCAAAAGGTCAAAGGTCAAAAGGTCAAATCGCTAGAAAGGTCAAAATGCCACGATGCGCTTTTTTCATAGCCAGAAAGGTCAAAACGCCACGATGCGCTTTTTTCATCGCTAGAAAGGTCAAAGGTCAAAACGCTAGAAAGGTCAAAAATCACTAGAAAGGTCAAAAGGTCCAAGGTCAAAACGCTAGAAAGGTCAAAAATTGCTAGAAAGGGCAAAACGCCACGATGCGCTTTTTTCATCGCTAGAAAGGTCAAAACGCTAGAAAGGTCAAAACGCTAGAAAGGTCAAAAATCGCTAGAAAGGTCAAAAGGTCAAAGGTCAAAACGCTAGAAAGGTCAAAAATCGCTAGAAAGGTCAAAAGGTCAAAAGGTCCAAGGTCCAAGGTCAGCCAATAAAAAATGTGGGGGTTCAAAAAACCCCACAGTACCCCTGAAATGCATAGAAAACTGCTTTTTTTTTGGCACAGCCAATAAAAAAATTGGGGGTTCAAAAAACCCCACAGTACCCCTGAAATGCATAGAAAACTGCTTTTTTTTGGCACAGCCAATAAAAAAATTGGGGGTTCAAAAAACCCCACAGTACCCCTGAAATGCATAGAAAACTGCTTTTTTTTGGCACAGCCAATAAAAAAATTGAGGGTTCAAAAAACCCCACAGTACCCCTGAAATGCATAGAAAACTGCTTTTTCTTTGCACAGCCAATAAAAAAATTGGGGGTTCAAAAAACCCCACAGTACCCCTGAAATGCATAGAAAACTTCTTTTTTTTGGCACAGCCAATAAAAAAAATTGGGGGTTCAAAAAACCCCACAGTACCCCTGAAATGCATAGAAAACTGCTTTTTTTTGGCACAGCCAATAAAAAAATTGGGGGTTCAAAAAACCCCACAGTACCCCTGAAATGCATAGAAAACTGCTTTTTTTTGGCACAGCCAATACAAAAATTGGGGGTTCAAAAAACCCCACAGTACCCCTGAAATGCATAGAAAACTGTTTTTTTTGGCACAGCCAATAAAAAAATTGGGGGTTCAAAAAACCCCACAGTACCCCTGAAATGCATAGAAAACTGCTTTTTTTTTGGCACAGCCAATAAAAAAATTGGGGGTTCAAAAAACCCCACAGTACCCCTGAAATGCATAGAAAACTGCTTTTTTTTTGGCACAGCCAATAAAAAAATTGGGGGTTCAAAAACCCCACAGTACCCCTGAAATGCATAGAAAACTGCTTTTTTTTGGCACAGCCAATAAAAAAATTGGGGGTTCAAAAAACCCCACAGTACCCCTGAAATGCATAGAAAACTGCTTTTTTTTGGCACAGCCAATAAAAAAATTGGGGGTTCAAAAAACCCCACAGTACCCCTGAAATGCATAGAAAACTGCTTTTTTTTGGCACAGCCAAAAAAAAAATTGGGGGTTCAAAAAACCCCACAGTACCCTGAAATGCATAGAAAACTGCTTTTTTTTGGCCACGATGCGCCTTTTCATCGCTAGAAAGGTCAAAGGTCAAAACGCTAGAAAGGTCAAAGTTCAAAAGGTCAAAGGTCAAAAGTTCAAATCGCTAGAAAGGTGAAAATGCCACGATGCGCTTTTTTCATCGCTAGAAAGGTCAAAACGCCACGATGCGCTTTTTTCATCTCTAGAAAGGTCAAAGGTCAAAACGCTAGAAAGGTCAAAGGTCAAAAGGTCAAAAGGTCAAAGGTCAAAAGGTCAAATCGCTAGAAAGGTCAAAATGCCACGATGCGCTTTTTTCATAGCCAGAAAGGTCAAAACGCCACGATGCGCTTTTTTCATCGCTAGAAAGGTCAAAGGTCAAAACGCTAGAAAGGTCAAAAATCACTAGAAAGGTCAAAAGGTCCAAGGTCAAAACGCTAGAAAGGTCAAAAATTGCTAGAAAGGGCAAAACGCCACGATGCGCTTTTTTCATCGCTAGAAAGGTCAAAACGCTAGAAAGGTCAAAACGCTAGAAAGGTCAAAAATCGCTAGAAAGGTCAAAAGGTCAAAGGTCAAAACGCTAGAAAGGTCAAAAATCGCTAGAAAGGTCAAAAGGTCAAAAGGTCCAAGGTCCAAGGTCAGCCAATAAAAAATGTGGGGGTTCAAAAAACCCCACAGTACCCCTGAAATGCATAGAAAACTGCTTTTTTTTTGGCACAGCCAATAAAAAAATTGGGGGTTCAAAAAACCCCACAGTACCCCTGAAATGCATAGAAAACTGCTTTTTTTTGGCACAGCCAATAAAAAAATTGGGGGTTCAAAAAACCCCACAGTACCCCTGAAATGCATAGAAAACTGCTTTTTTTTGGCACAGCCAATAAAAAAATTGAGGGTTCAAAAAACCCCACAGTACCCCTGAAATGCATAGAAAACTGCTTTTTCTTTGCACAGCCAATAAAAAAATTGGGGGTTCAAAAAACCCCACAGTACCCCTGAAATGCATAGAAAACTTCTTTTTTTTGGCACAGCCAATAACAAAAATTGGGGGTTCAAAAAACCCCACAGTACCCCTGAAATGCATAGAAAACTGCTTTTTTTTGGCACAGCCAATAAAAAAATTGGGGGTTCAAAAAACCCCACAGTACCCCTGAAATGCATAGAAAACTGCTTTTTTTTGGCACAGCCAATACAAAAATTGGGGGTTCAAAAAACCCCACAGTACCCCTGAAATGCATAGAAAACTGCTTTTTTTTGGCACAGCCAATAAAAAAATTGGGGGTTCAAAAAACCCCACAGTACCCCTGAAATGCATAGAAAACTGCTTTTTTTTTGGCACAGCCAATAAAAAAATTGGGGGTTCAAAAAACCCCACAGTACCCCTGAAATGCATAGAAAACTGCTTTTTTTTGGCACAGCCAATAAAAAAATTGAGGGTTCAAAAAACCCCACAGTACCCCTGAAATGCATAGAAAACTGCTTTTTCTTTGCACAGCCAATAAAAAAATTGGGGGTTCAAAAAACCCCACAGTACCCCTGAAATGCATAGAAAACTTCTTTTTTTTGGCACAGCCAATAAAAAAAATTGGGGGTTCAAAAAACCCCACAGTACCCCTGAAATGCATAGAAAACTGCTTTTTTTTGGCACAGCCAATAAAAAAATTGGGGGTTCAAAAAACCCCACAGTACCCCTGAAATGCATAGAAAACTGCTTTTTTTTGGCACAGCCAATACAAAAATTGGGGGTTCAAAAAACCCCACAGTACCCCTGAAATGCATAGAAAACTGCTTTTTTTTGGCACAGCCAATAAAAAAATTGGGGGTTCAAAAAACCCCACAGTACCCCTGAAATGCATAGAAAACTGCTTTTTTTTTGGCACAGCCAATAAAAAAATTGGGGGTTCAAAAAAACCCACAGTACCCCTGAAATGCATAGAAAACTGCTTTTTTTTGGCACAGCCAATAAAAAAATTGGGGGTTCAAAAACCCCACAGTACCCCTGAAATGCATAGAAAACTGCTTTTTTTTGGCACAGCCAATAAAAAAATTGGGGGTTAAAAAAAACCCACAGTACCCCTGAAATGCATAGAAAACTTCTTTTTTTGGCACAGCCAATAAAAAAAATTGGGGGTTCAAAAAACCCCACAGTACCCCTGAAATGCATAGAAAACTGCTTTTTTTTGGCACAGCCAATAAAAAAATTGGGGGTTAAAAAAACCCCACAGTACCCCTGAAATGCATAGAAAACTGCTTTTTTTTGGCACAGCCAATAAAAGAATTGGGGGTTCAAAAAACCCCACAGTAACCCAGAAATGCATAGAAAACTGCTTTTTTTTTTGGCACAGCCAATACAAAAATTGGGGGTTCAAAAAACCCCACAATACCCCTGAAATGCATAGAAAACTGCTTTTTTTTTGGCACAGCCAATAAAAAAATTGGGGGTTCAAAAGACCCCACAGTACCCCTGAAATGCATAGAAAACTGCTTTTTTTTGGCACAGCCAATAAAAAAATTGGGGGTTCAAAAAACCCCACAGTACCCCTGAAATGCATAGAAAACTGCTTTTTTTTGGCACAGCCAATAAAAAAATTGGGGGTTCAAAAAACCCCACAGTACCCCTGAAATGCATAGAAAACTGCTTTTTTTTTTGGCACAGCCAATAAAAAAATTGGGGGTTCAAAAAACCCCACAGTACCCCTGAAATGCATAGAAAACTGCTTTTTTTTTGGCACAGCCAATAAAAAAATTGGGGGTTCAAAAAACCCCACAGTACCCCTGAAATGCATAGAAAACTGCTTTTTTTTTGGCACAGCCAATAAACAAATTGGGGGTTCAAAAAACCCCACAGTACCCCTGAAATGCATAGAAAACTGCTTTTTTTTTTGCACAGCCAATAAAAAAAATGGGGGTTCAAAAAACCCCACAGTACCCCTGAAATGCATAGAAAACTGCTTTTTTTTTGGCACAGCCAATAAAAAAATTGGGGGTTCAAAAAACCCCACAGTACCCCTGAAATGCATAGAAAACTGCTTTTTTTTGGCACAGCCAATAAAAAAATTGGGGGTTCAAAAAACCCCACAGTACCCCTGAAATGCATAGAAAACTTCTTTTTTTTGGCACAGCCAATAAAAAAAATTGGGGGTTCAAAAAACCCCACAGTACCCCTGAAATGCATAGAAAACTGCTTTTTTTTGGCACAGCCAATAAAAAAATTGGGGGTTCAAAAAACCCCACAGTACCCCTGAAATGCATAGAAAACTGCTTTTTTTTTGGCACAGCGAATAAAAAAAGTTGGGGGTTCAAAAAACCCCACAGTACCCCTGAAATGCATAGAAAACTGCTTTTTTTTGGCACAGCCAATAAAACAATTGGGGGTTCAAAAAACCCCACAGTACCCCTGAAATGCATAGAAAACTGCTTTTTTTTGGCCACGATGCGCCTTTTCATCGCTAGAAAGGTCAAAGGTCAAAACGCTAGAAAGGTCAAAGGTCAAAAGGTCAAAGTTCAAAAGGTCAAAAGTTCAAATCGCTAGAAAGGTCAAAATGCCACGATGCGCTTTTTTCATCGCTAGAAAGGTCAAAACGCCACGATGCGCTTTTTTCATCTCTAGAAAGGTCAAAGGTCAAAACGCTAGGAAGGTCAAAGGTCAAAAGGTCAAAAGGTCAAAGGTCAAAAGGTCAAATCGCCAGAAAGGTCAAAACGCCACGATGCGCTTTTTTCATCGCTAGAAAGGTCAAAGGTCAAAACGCTAGAAAGGTCAAAAATCACTAGAAAGGTCAAAAGGTCAAAACGCTAGAAAGGTCAAAAATTGCTAGAAAGGGCAAAACGCCACGATGCGCTTTTTTCATCGCTAGAAAGGTCAAAACGCTAGAAAGGTCAAAACGCTAGAAAGGTCAAAAATCGCTAGAAAGGTCAAAAGGTCAAAGGTCAAAACGCTAGAAAGGTCAAAAATCGCTAGAAAGGTCAAAAGGTCAAAAGGTCCAAGGTCAGCCAATAAAAAAATTGGGGGTTCAAAAAACCCCACAGTACCCCTGAAATGCATAGAAAACTGCTTTTTTTTTGGCACAGCCAATAAAAAAATTGGGGGTTCAAAAAACCCCACAGTACCCCTGAAATGCATAGAAAACTGCTTTTTTTTTGCACAGCCAATAAAAAAATTGGGGGTTCGAAAAACCCCACAGTACCCCTGAAATGCATAGAAAACTGCTTTTTTTTGGCACAGCCAATAAAAAAATTGAGGGTTCAAAAAACCCCACAGTACCCCTGAAATGCATAGAAAACTGCTTTTTCTTTGCACAGCCAATAAAAAAATTGGGGGTTCAAAAAACCCCACAGTACCCCTGAAATGCATAGAAAACTTCTTTTTTTTGGCACAGCCAATAAAAAAAATTGGGGGTTCAAAAAACCCCACAGTACCCCTGAAATGCATAGAAAACTGCTTTTTTTTGGCACAGCCAATAAAAAAATTGGGGGTTCAAAAAACCCCACAGTACCCCTGAAATGCATAGAAAACTGCTTTTTTTTGGCACAGCCAATACAAAAATTGGGGGTTCAAAAAACCCCACAGTACCCCTGAAATGCATAGAAAACTGCTTTTTTTTGGCACAGCCAATAAAAAAATTGGGGGTTCAAAAAACCCCACAGTACCCCTGAAATGCATAGAAAACTGCTTTTTTTTTGGCACAGCCAATAAAAAAATTGGGGGTTCAAAAAACCCCACAGTACCCCTGAAATGCATAGAAAACTGCTTTTTTTTTGGCACAGCCAATAAAAAAATTGGGGGTTCAAAAACCCCACAGTACCCCTGAAATGCATAGAAAACTGCTTTTTTTTTGGCACAGCCAATAAAAAAATTGGGGGTTCAAAAAACCCCACAGTACCCCTGAAATGCATAGAAAACTGCTTTTTTTTGGCACAGCCAATAAAAAAATTGGGGGTTCAAAAAACCCCACAGTACCCTGAAATGCATAGAAAACTGCTTTTTTTTGGCACAGCCAATAAAAAAATTGGGGGTTCAAAAAACCCCACAGTACCCCTGAAATGCATAGAAAACTGCTTTTTTTTTGGCACAGCCAATAAAAAAAGTTGGGGGTTCAAAAAACCCCACAGTACCCCTGAAATGCATAGAAAACAGCTTTTTTTTGGCCACGATGCGCCTTTTCATCGCTAGAAAGGTCAAAGGTCAAAACGCTAGAAAGGTCAAAGGTCAAAAGGTCAAAGTTCAAAAGGTCAAAGGTCAAAAGTTAAAATCGCTAGAAAGGTCAAAATGCCACGATGCGCTTTTTTCATCGCTAGAAAGGTCAAAACGCCACGATGCGCTTTTTTCATCTCTAGAAAGGTCAAAGGTCAAAACGCTAGAAAGGTCAAAGGTCAAAAGGTCAAAAGGTCAAAAGGTCAAATCGCTAGAAAGGTCAAAATGCCACGATGCGCTTTTTTCATCGCCAGAAAGGTCAAAACGCCACGATGCGCTTTTTTCATCGCTAGAAAGGTCAAAGGTCAAAACGCTAGAAAGGTCAAAAATCACTAAAAAGGTCAAAAGGTCCAAGGTCAAAACGCTAGAAAGGTCAAAAATTGCTAGAAAGGGCAAAACGCCACGATGCGCTTTTTTCATCGCTAGAAAGGTCAAAACGCTAGAAAGGTCAAAACGCTAGAAAGGTCAAAAGTCGCTAGAAAGGTCAAAAGGTCAAAGGTCAAAACGCTAGAAAGGTCAAAAATCGCTAGAAAGGTCAAAAGGTCAAAAGGTCCAAGGTCAAAACGCTAGAAAGGTCAAAAATCGCTAGAATGGGCAAAACGCCACGATGCGCTTTTTTCATCGCTAGAAAGGTCAAAGGTCAAAACGCTAGAAACGTCAAAGGTCAAAATGTCAAAAGGTCAAAGGTCAAAAGGTCAAATCGCTAGAAAGGTCAAAATGCCACGATGCGCTTTTTTCATCGCCAGAAAGGTCAAAACGCCACGATGCGCTTTTTTCATCCCTAGAAAGGTCAAAGGTCAAAACGCTAGAAAGGTCAAAGGTCAAAAGGTCAAATCGATAGAAAGGTCAAAATGCCACCATGCGTTTTTTTCAAAACGCCACGATGCGCCTTTTCATCGCTAGAAAGGTCAAAGGTCAAAACGCTAGAAAGGTCAAAGGTCAAAAGGTCAAAGTTCAAAAGGTCAAAGGTCAAAAGTTCAAATCGCTAGAAAGGTCAAAATGCCACGATGCGCTTTTTTCATCGCTAGAAAGGTAAAAACGCCACGATGCGCTTTTTTCATCGCTAGAAAGGTCAAAGGTCAAAACGCTAGAAAGGTCAAAGGTCAAAGGTCAAAGGTCAAAAGGTCAAATCGCTAGAAAGGTCAAAATGCCACGATGCGCTTTTTTCATCGACAGAAAGGTCAAAACGCCACGATGCGCTTTTTTCATCGCTAGAAAGGTCAAAGGTCAAAACGCTAGAAAGGTCAAAAATCACTAGAAAGGTCAAAAGGTCCAAGGTCAAAACGCTAGAAAGGTCAAAAATTGCTAGAAAGGGCAAAACGCCACGATGCGCTTTTTTCATCGCTAGAAAGGTCAAAACGCTAGAAAGGTCAAAACGCTAGAAAGGTCAAAAATCGCTAGAAAGGTCAAAAGGTCAAAAGGTCCAAGGTCAAAACGCTAGAAAGGTCAATCATCGCTAGAAAGGTCAAAACGCTAGAAAGGTCAAAAATCGCTAGAAAGGTCAAAAGGTCAAAGGTCAAAACGCTAGAAAGGTCAAAAATAGCTAGAAAGGGCAAAACGCCACGATGCGCTTTTTTCATCGCTAGAAAGGTCAAAACGCTAGAAAGGTCAAAAATCGCTAGAAAGGTCAAAAGGTCCAAGGTCAAAACGCTAGAAAGGTCAAATCGCTAGAAATGTCAAAGGTCAAAACGCTAGAAAGGTCAAAGGTCAAAAGGTCAAAGGTCAAAAGGTCAAATCGCTAGAAAGGTCAAAATGCCACGATGCGGTTTTTTTCAAAACGCCACGATGCGCTTTTTTCATCGCTAGAAAGGTCAAAGGTCAAAACGCTAGAAAGGTCAAAGGTCAAAAGGTCAAAAGGTCAAATCGCTATAAAGGTTTATGCCATGATGCGCTTCTTTCATCGCTAGAAAGGTCAAAACGCCACGATGCGCTTTTTTCATCGCTAGAAAGGTCACAGGTCAAAACGCTAGAAAGGTCAAAGGTCAAAAGGTCAAAAGTCAAAAGGTCAAATCGCTAGAAAGGTCAAAATGCCACGATGCGCTTTTTTCATCGCTAGAAAGGTCAAAACGCCACGATGCGCTTTATTCATCGCTAGAAAGGTCAAAACGCCACGATGCGCTTTTTTCATCGCTAGAAAGGTCAAAGGTCAAAACGCTAGAAAGGTCAAAAATCGCTAGAAAGGTCAAAAGGTCAAAAGGTCCAAGGTCAAAACGCTAGAAAGGTCAAAAATCGCTAGAAGGGGCAAAACGCCACGATGCGCTTTTTTCATCGCTAGAAAGGTCAAAACGCTAGAAAGGTCAAAACGCTAGAAAGGTCAAAAGGTCAAAAGGTCAAAGGTCAAAACGCTAGAAAGGGCAAAATGCCACGATGCGCTTTTTTCATCGCTAGAAAGGTCAAAGGTCAAAACGCTAGAAAGGTCAAAGGTCAAAAGGTCAAATCGATAGAAAGGTCAAAATGCCACCATGCGTTTTTTTCAAAACGCCACGATGCGCCTTTTCATCGCTAGAAAGGTCAAAGGTCAAAACGCTAGAAAGGTCAAAGGTCAAAAGGTCAAAGTTCAAAAGGTCAAAGGTCAAAAGTTCAAATCGCTAGAAAGGTCAAAATGCCACGATGCGCTTTTTTCATCGCTAGAAAGGTCAAAACGCCACGATGCGCTTTTTTCATCGCTAGAAAGGTCAAAGGTCAAAACGCTAGAAAGGTCAAAAATCACTAGAAAGGTCAAAAGGTCCAAGGTCAAAACGCTAGAAAGGTAAAAAATTGCTAGAAAGGGCAAAACGCCACGATGCGCTTTTTTCATCGCTAGAAAGGTCAAAACGCTAGAAAGGTCAAAACGCTAGAAAGGTCAAAAATCGCTAGAAAGGTCAAAAGATCAAAGGTCAAAACGCTAGAAAGGTCAAAAATCGCTAGAAAGGTCAAAAGGTCAAAGGTCAAAACGCTAGAAAGGTCAAAAATAGCCAGAAAGGGCAAAACGCCACGATGCGCTTTTTTCATCGCTAGAAAGGCCAAAACGCTAGAAAGGTCAAAAATCGCTAGAAAGGTCAAAAGGTCAAAAGGTCCAAGGTCAAAACGCTAGAAAGTTCAAATCGCTAGAAATGTCAAAGGTCAAAACGCTAGAAAGGTCAAAGGTCAAAAGGTCAAAGATCAAAAGGTCAAATCGCTAGAAAGGTCAAAATGCCACGATGCGTTTTTTTTCAAAACGCCACGATGCGCTTTTTTCATCGCTAGAAAGGTCAAAGGTCAAAACGCTAGAAAGGTCAAAGGTCAAAGGTCAAAAGGTCAAATCGCTAGAAAGGTCAAAATGCCACGATGCGTTTTTTTCAAAACGCCACGATGCGCTTTTTTCATCGCTAGAAAGGTCAAAGTCAAAACGCTAGAAAGGTCAAAGGTCAAAAGGTCAAAGGTCAAAAGGTCAAAGGTCGAATCGCTATAAAGGTGAAAATGCCACGATGCGCTTTTTTTCATCGCTAGAAAGGTCAAAACGCCACGATGCGCTTTTTTCATCGCTAGAAAGGTCAAAGGTCAAAAGGTCAAAGGTCAAAAGGTCAAATCGCTAGAAAGGTCAAAATGCCACGATGCGCTTTTTTCATCGCTAGAAAGGTCAAAACGCCACGATGCGCTTTATTCATCGCTAGAAAGGTCAAAGGTCAAAACGCTAGAAAGGTCAAAGGTCAAAAGGTCAAATCGATAGAAAGGTCAAAATGCCACCATGCGTTTTTTTTTTTCAAAACGCCACGATGCGCCTTTTCATCGCTAGAAAGGTCAAAACGCTAGAAAGGTCAAAGGTCAAAAGGTCAAAGTTCAAAAGGTCAAAGGTCAAAAGTTCAAATCGCTAGAAAGGTCAAAATGCCACGATGCGCTTTTTTCATCGCTAGAAAGGTCAAAACGCCACGATGCGCTTTTTTCATCGCTAGAAAGGTCAAAGGTCAAAACGCGAGAAAGGTCAAAGGTCAAAAGGTCAAAGGTCAAAAGGTCAAATCGCTAGAAAGGTCAAAATGCCACGATGCGCTTTTTTCATCGCCAGAAAGGTCAAAACGCCACGATGCGCTTTTTTCATCGCTAGAAAGGTCAAAGGTCAAAACGCTAGAAAGGTCAAAAATCACTAGAAAGGTCAAAAGGTCCAAGGTCAAAACGCTAGAAAGGTCAAAAATCGCTAGAAAGGGCAAAACGCCACGATGCGCTTTTTTCATCGCTAGAAAGGTCAAAACGCTAGAAAGGTCAAAACGCCACGATGCACTTTTTTCATCGCTAGAAAGGTCAAAAATCGCTAGAAAGGTGAAAACACCAAGATGCACTTTTTTCATCGCTAGAAAGGTCAAAACGCTAGAAAGGTCAAAAGGTCAAAGGTCAAAAACGCTAGAAAGGTCAAAAATCGCTAGAAAGGTCAAAAATCGCTAGAAAGGTCAAAAATCGCTAGAAAGGTCAAAACGCCACGATGCGCTTTTTTCATCGCTAGAAAGGTCAAAACGCCACGATGCGCTTTTTTCATCGCTAGAAAGGTCAAAACGCCACGATGCGCTTTTTTCATCGCTAGAAAGGTCAAAACGCCACGATGCGCTTTTTTCATCGCTAGAAAGGTCAAAACGCCACGATGCGCTTTTTTCATCGCTAGAAAGGTCAAAACGCTAGAAAGGTCAAAAATCGCTAGAAAGGTCAAAAGGTCAAAAGGTCAAAGGTCAAAACGCTAGAAAGGTCAAAAATCGCTAGAAAGGTCAAAACGCCACGATGCGCTTTTTTCATCGCTAGAAAGGTCAAAACGCCACGATGCGCTTTTTTCATCGCTAGAAAGGTCAAAGCGCTAGAAAGGTCAAAAATCGCTAGAAAGGGCAAAAGGTCAAAAGGTCAAAATGTCAAAGGTCAAAACGCTAGAAAGGTCAAAAATCGCTAGAAAGGTCAAAACGCCACGATGCGCTTTTTTCATCGCTAGAAAGGTCAAAACGCTAGAAAGGTCAAAAATCGCTAGAAAGGTCAAAACGCCACGATGCACTTTTTTCATCGCTAGAAAGGTCAAAACGCTAGAAAGGTCAAAAATCGCTACAAAGGTCAAAAGGTCAAAAGGTCAAAACGCTAGAAAGGTCAAAAATCGCTAGAAAGGTCAAAACGCCACGATGCGCTTTTTTCATCGCTAGAAAGGTCAAAACTCTAGAAAGGTCAAAAATCACTAGAAATGGCAAAAGGTCAAAACGCTAGAAAGGTCAAATCGCTAGAAAGGTCAAAACACCACGATGCGCTTTTTTCATCGCTAGAAAGGTCAAAACGCTAGAAAGGTCAAAACGCCACGATGCACTTTTTTCATCGCTAGAAAGGTCAAAAATCGCTAGAAAGGTCAAAACACCACGATGCGCTTTTTTCATCGCTAGAAAGGTCAAAACGCTAGAAAGGTCAAAACGCCACGATGCACTTTTTTCATCGCTAGAAAGGTCAAAACGCTAGAAAGGTCAAAAATCGCTAGAAAGGTCAAAAGGTCAAAAGGTCAAAAGTCAAAACGCTAGAAAGGTCAAAAATCGCTAGAAAGGTCAAAACGCCACGATGCGCTTTTTTCATCGCTAGAAAGGTCAAAACGCTAGAAAGACTTTTAAAATAGTGTATATTAAACAATCATATAAAATACATGCTGTATCTGTCTTGATTGCTTTACTCACCACTGCGACAATGTCATCAAATATGTCAGCTTAGGAAAAGCTTTGGCAACATTGTTGAGCAGTTGAGACGAAGAACCATAGTGTAAATCCATAATTTATTCTGACCCCTCTCCGAAAAGGTCTATCTGTCCTGACCCCTTATCCATAATGTATACATTATGGATATTTATTATGGATAAGACTGTTTGTCTCACCTGCTCAGTGGTGAATTTGAAAACATGACACCTGACCTGCTCGTCAGTAAAAAACACAAAAAAGCTTTTGATATTACGTTGTCCCCCTCCACATTATGCATATGATAGGAACTGTGTCAATGGAGAGTAAAGCATGACAATGAAATTGAAATCATGTATTTGGGCACATTTGTAGCAGTGAACAATTTAAGTCCAGTGTGTTTCCATTTTTGTCACTAACAATTAAGAAATGCATTCAAATGTCAGTCCTGCCTCCTTCCTTTGCTTTTGCATTGTAATGTAATTGCACAATTGTGTGTGTGTGTGTGTGTGTGTGTGTGTGTGTGTGTGTGTGTGTGTGTGTGTGTGTGTGTGTGTGTGTGTGTGAGAGGGGGGGGCTTGTCTCATCTCCACTACTCAGCCTGCTGTGCGTGCGTACTGCATGCATGCATGTGTGTGTACAGTATGTGCGTACGTGAGTCTGTCTGTGAGAGCTGACTCAGCCGGAAAGCTGGTGGAATAGCTAGTGAACAGGTACCATATTAAAGTGCTGACACTTGGACTTTGATTCCTTTCAGCTCCTTCAGATTATGTGTGATATCTACAGTAAGTGTTATTACATCCTCCATCGATGCTTTGGATCAGTCAGCTATATATTATGTAGCTGTAGGGTTTCAATCCATAATGGAGATGCTGAAAACTCAGAAACAGAAACGTTTCAAAACCCTTTCTGGATAGCACAAAACCAGTCTATTTAAACTTTTTCACCTTAGGAGTTCCCAATGCACCTTAGGCGAACCTTTAGTATTCGCCTGGAGTGCAGCAGAAGTCTCCTCCCTTGCTCTTACAAGATTTGTTTTGTTATGAGATTATTATTTACATGCTCACAACAGGGGGAAAAGTCCCAAAAGTCCCTTTGGAAGAAAAGTCCCTTTGGGGGAAAAGTCCCTTTGGGGAAAAAGTCCCAAAAGTCCCTTTGGGGGAAAAGTCCCTTTGGGGGAAAAGTCCCGTTGGGGTAAAAGTCCCAAAAGTCCATTTGGGGGAAAAGTCCCTTTGGGGGAAAAGTCCCAAAAGTCCCTTTGGGGGAAAAGTCCTGTTGGGGGAAAATTCCCTTTGGGGGAAAAGTCGCTTTGGGGGAAAAGTCCCGTTGGGGAAAAAGTCCCAAAAGTCCCTTTGGGGGAAAAGTCCCTTTGGGGAAAAAGTCCCAAAAGTCCCTTTGGGGGAAAAGTCCCTTTGGGGGAAAAGTCCCGTTGGGGTAAAAGTCCCAAAAGTCCATTTGGGGGAAAAGTCCCTTTGGGGGAAAAGTCCCAAAAGTCCCTTTAGGGGAAAAGTCCCTTTGGGGAAAAAGTCCCTTTGGGGAAAAGGTCCCTTTGGGGGAAAACGTCCCAAAAGTCCCTTTGGGGGAAAAGTCCCTTTGGGGAAAAAGTCCCAAAAGTCCCATTGGGGGAAAAGTCCCTTTGGGGGGAAAAGTCCCTTTGGGGGAAAAAGTCCCAAAAGTCCCTTTGGGGGAATAGTCCCCCAAAGCGCCCCTGTCGCATAATGACATGTTGTGAGTTTCTAGATCGGCTACATTAAAATGTAGGCCTAAATGCATTCAAATGTCAGTCCTGCCTCCTTCCTTTGCTTTTGCATTGTAATGTAATTGCACAATTGTGTGTGTGTGTGTGTGTGTGTGTGTGTGTGTGTGTGTGTGTGTGTGTGTGTGTGTGTGTGTGTGTGTGTGTGTGTGTGTGTGTGTGAGAGGGGGGGGCTTGTCTCATCTCCACTACTCAGCCTGCTGTGCGTGCGTACTGCATGCATGCTTGTGTGTGTACAGTATGTGCGTACGTGAGTCTGTCTGTGAGAGCTGACTCAGCCGGAAAGCTGGTGGAATAGCTAGTGAACAGGTACCATATTAAAGTGCTGACACTTGGACTTTGATTCCTTTCAGCTCCTTCAGATTATGTGTGATATCTACAGTAAGTGTTATTACATCCTCCATCGATGCTTTGGATCAGTCAGCTATATATTATGTAGCTGTAGGGTTTCAATCCATAATGGAGATGCTGAAAACTCAGAAACAGAAACGTTTCAAAACCCTTTCTGGATAGCACAAAACCAGTCTATTTAAACTTTTTCACCTTAGGAGTTCCCAATGCACCTTAGGCGAACCTTTAGTATTCGCCTGGAGTGCAGCAGAAGTCTCCTCCCTTGCTCGTACAAGATTTGTTTTGTTATGAGATTATTATTTACATGCTCACAACAGGGGGAAAAGTCCCAAAAGTCCCTTTGGAAGAAAAGTCCCTTTGGGGGAAAAGTCCCTTTGGGGAAAAAGTCCCAAAAGTCCCTTTGGGGGAAAAGTCCCTTTGGGGAAAAAGTCCCAAAAGTCCCTTTGGGGGAAAAGTCCCTTTGGGGGAAAAGTCCCGTTGGGGTAAAAGTCCCAAAAGTCCATTTGGGGGAAAAGTCCCTTTGGGGGAAAAGTCCCAAAAGTCCCTTTGGGGGAAAAGTCCTGTTGGGGGAAAATTCCCTTTGGGGGAAAAGTCGCTTTGGGGGAAAAGTCCCGTTGGGGAAAAAGTCCCAAAAGTCCCTTTGGGGGAAAAGTCCCAAAAGTCCCTTTGGGGGAAAAGTCCCTTTGGGGGAAAAGTCCCGTTGGGGTAAAAGTCCCAAAAGTCCATTTGGGGGAAAAGTCCCTTTGGGGGAAAAGTCCCAAAAGTCCCTTTGGGGGAAAAGTCCTGTTGGGGGAAAATTCCCTTTGGGGGAAAAGTCGCTTTGGGGGAAAAGTCCCGTTGGGGAAAAATTCCCAAAAGTCCCTTGGGGGGAAAGTCCTTTTGGGGGAAGAGTCCCTTTGGGGGAAAAGTCCCTTTGGGGGAAAAGTCCCAAAAGTCCCTTTGGGGGAAAAGTCCCTTTGGGGGAAAAGTCCCAAAAGTCCCTTTGGGGGAAAAGTCCCGTTGGGGTAAAAGTCCCAAAAGTCCATTTGGGGGAAAAGTCCCTTTGGGGGAAAAGTCCCAAAAGTCCCTTTGGGGGAAAAGTCCTGTTGGGGGAAAATTCCCTTTGGGGGAAAAGTCGCTTTGGGGGAAAAGTCCCGTTGGGGAAAAAATCCCAAAAGTCCCTTTGGGGGGAAAGTCCTTTTGGGGGAAGAGTCCCTTTGGGGGAAAAGTCCCTTTGGGGGAAAAGTCCCACAAGTCCCTTTAGGGGAAAAGTCCCTTTGGGGAAAAAGTCCCTTTGGGGAAAAGGTCCCTTTGGGGGAAAACGTCCCAAAAGTCCCTTTGGGGGAAAAGTCCCTTTGGGGAAAAAGTCCCAAAAGTCCCATTGGGGGAAAAGTCCCTTTGGGGGGAAAAGTCTCTTTGGGGGAAAAAGTCCCAAAAGTCCCTTTGGGGGAATAGTCCCCCAAAGCGCCCCTGTCGCATAATGACATGTTGTGAGTTTCTAGATCGGCTACATTAAAATGTAGGCCTAATACTTTATATGTGATTAAAGTGGTAAAATCGATTTTATGATATTATAAATGTTGCTTGGGACCCCTCCAAAACTCCCTCAATCACTTATTTTGAATCAAAAGGCATATCTTTAAGTACCACGGACCTACATGGGCTTGCCCACTTCCAACCCATACCAGCAGTGACGTAGACTGTGGGGGCCACGGGGCCCCGGCCCCCATGAGGAATTAGACCTGAATAATATAAAAGTCGCTTTGGGGGAAAAGTCCCGTTGGGGAAAAATTCCCAAAAGTCCCTTTGGGGGGAAAGTCCTTTTGGGGGAAGAGTCCCTTTGGGGGAAAAGTCCCTTTGGGGGAAAGTCCCAAAAGTCCCTTTGGGGGAAAAGTCCCAAAAGTCCCTTTGGGGGAAAAGTCCCTTTGGGGAAAAATTCCCTTTGGGGAAAAGGTCCCTTTGGGGGAAAAGTCCCTTTGGGGGAAAACATCCCAAAAGTCCCTTTGGGGGAAAGTCCCTTTGGGGGAAAGTCCCTTTGGGGGGAAAGTCCCTTTGGGGAAAAAGTCCCATTGGGGGAAAAGTCCCTTTGGGGGAAAACGTCCCAAAAGTCCCTTTGGGGGAAAAGTCCCTTTGGGGGAAAAGTCCCTTTGGGGAAAAACGTCCCAAAAGTCCCTTTGGGGGAAAAGTCCCTTTGGGGAAAAAGTCCCAAAAGTCCCTTTGGGGGAAAAGTCCCTTTGGGGGAAAAGTCCCTTTGGGGGAAAAAGTCCCAAAAGTCCATTTGGGGAAAAAGTCCCCCAAAGCGCCCCTGTCGCATAATGACATGTTGTGAGTTTCTAGATCGGCTACATTAAAATGTAGGCCTAATACTTTATATGTGATTAAAGTGGTAAAATCGATTTTATGATATTATAAATGTTGCTTGGGACCCCTGCAAAACTCCCTCAATCACTTTTTTTGAATCAAAAGGCATATCTTTAAGTACCACGGACCTACATGGGCTTGCCCACTTCCAACCCATACCAGCAGTGACGTAGACTCTGTGGGGGCCACGGGGCCCCGGCCCCCATGAGGAATTAGACCTGAATATATTCGCCTCGGTTCGTCTCGTTTGTACCACGACAGGTCGCGCCGCGCCCGTTCGCGCAATTCTCGTCTTTGCATTGACTTCGCGCCGCTCTAACCATCCTAGTCTGAATGCACATTAACACCTTTTTTGTCCTCACTGTCCGGGCGGGGGGTGGTGGGCCGCGTTGCCTGTCCCCTTGTACACATGCAGATCCTGGCATTCAAATGCTAATCTGGTTTCACCTGCCAGGTACGGTATGCATACATGGGGAAAAAGTCCCTTTGGGGGAAAAAGTCCCAAAAGTCCCTTTTCATCGCTAGAAAGGTCAAAATGCCACGATGCGCTTTTTTCATCGCTAGAAAGGTCAAAACGCGACGATGCACGTTTTTCATCGCTAGAAAGCACAAAACGCGTCGATGCACGTTTTTCATCGCTAGAAAGCACAAAACGCGACGATGCGCTTTTTTCATCGCTAGAAAGGTCAAAACGCCACGATGCGCTTTTTTCATCGCTAGAAAGGTCAAAACGCCACGATGCGCTTTTTTCATCACTAGAAAGGTCAAAACGCTAGAAAGGTCAAAAATCGTTAGAAAGGTCAAAAGGTCAAAGGTCAAAACGCTAGAAAGGTCAAAAATCGCTAGAAAGGTCAAAACGCCACGATGCGCTTTTTTCATCGCTAGAAAGGTCAAAACGCTAGAAAGGTCAAAAATCGCTAGAAAGGTCAAAAGGTCAAAGGTCAAAACGCTAGAAAGGTCAAAAATCGCTAGAAAGGTCAAAACGCCACGATGCGCTTTTTTCATCGCTAGAAAGGTCAAAACGCTAGAAAGACTTTTAAAATAGTGTATATTAAACAATCATATAAAATACATGCTGTATCTGTCTTGATTGCTTTACTCACCACTGCGACAATGTCATCAAATATGTCAGCTTAGGAAAAGCTTTGGCAACATTGTTGAGCAGTTGAGACGAAGAACCATAGTGTAAATCCATAATTTATTCTGACCCCTCTCCGAAAAGGTCTATCTGTCCTGACCCCTTATCCATAATGTATACATTATGGATATTTATTATGGATAAGACTGTTTGTCTCACCTGCTCAGTGGTGAATTTGAAAACATGACACCTGACCTGCTCGTCAGTAAAAAACACAAAAAAGCTTTTGATATTACGTTGTCCCCCTCCACATTATGCATATGATAGGAACTGTGTCAATGGAGAGTAAAGCATGACAATGAAATTGAAATCATGTATTTGGGCACATTTGTAGCAGTGAACAATTTAAGTCCAGTGTGTTTCCATTTTTGTCACTAACAATTAAGAAATGCATTCAAATGTCAGTCCTGCCTCCTTCCTTTGCTTTTGCATTGTAATGTAATTGCACAATTGTGTGTGTGTGTGTGTGTGTGTGTGTGTGTGTGTGTGTGTGTGTGTGTGTGTGTGTGTGTGTGTGTGTGTGTGTGTGAGAGGGGGGGGCTTGTCTCATCTCCACTACTCAGCCTGCTGTGCGTGCGTACTGCATGCATGCATGTGTGTGTACAGTATGTGCGTACGTGAGTCTGTCTGTGAGAGCTGACTCAGCCGGAAAGCTGGTGGAATAGCTAGTGAACAGGTACCATATTAAAGTGCTGACACTTGGACTTTGATTCCTTTCAGCTCCTTCAGATTATGTGTGATATCTACAGTAAGTGTTATTACATCCTCCATCGATGCTTTGGATCAGTCAGCTATATATTATGTAGCTGTAGGGTTTCAATCCATAATGGAGATGCTGAAAACTCAGAAACAGAAACGTTTCAAAACCCTTTCTGGATAGCACAAAACCAGTCTATTTAAACTTTTTCACCTTAGGAGTTCCCAATGCACCTTAGGCGAACCTTTAGTATTCGCCTGGAGTGCAGCAGAAGTCTCCTCCCTTGCTCTTACAAGATTTGTTTTGTTATGAGATTATTATTTACATGCTCACAACAGGGGGAAAAGTCCCAAAAGTCCCTTTGGAAGAAAAGTCCCTTTGGGGGAAAAGTCCCAAAAGTCCCTTTGGGGGAAAAGTCCCTTTGGGGGAAAAGTCCCGTTGGGGTAAAAGTCCCAAAAGTCCATTTGGGGGAAAAGTCCCTTTGGGGGAAAAGTCCCAAAAGTCCCTTTGGGGGAAAAGTCCTGTTGGGGGAAAATTCCCTTTGGGGGAAAAGTCGCTTTGGGGGAAAAGTCCCGTTGGGGAAAAAGTCCCAAAAGTCCCTTTGGGGGAAAAGTCCCTTTGGGGAAAAAGTCCCAAAAGTCCCTTTGGGGGAAAAGTCCCTTTGGGGGAAAAGTCCCGTTGGGGTAAAAGTCCCAAAAGTCCATTTGGGGGAAAAGTCCCTTTGGGGGAAAAGTCCCAAAAGTCCCTTTGGGGGAAAAGTCCTGTTGGGGGAAAATTCCCTTTGGGGGAAAAGTCGCTTTGGGGGAAAAGTCCCGTTGGGGAAAAATTCCCAAAAGTCCCTTGGGGGGAAAGTCCTTTTGGGGGAAGAGTCCCTTTGGGGGAAAAGTCCCTTTGGGGGAAAAGTCCCAAAAGTCCCTTTGGGGGAAAAGTCCCTTTGGGGGAAAAGTCCCAAAAGTCCCTTTGGGGGAAAAGTCCCAAAAGTCCCTTTGGGGGAAAAGTCCCGTTGGGGTAAAAGTCCCAAAAGTCCATTTGGGGGAAAAGTCCCAAAAGTCCCTTTGGGGGAAAAGTCCTGTTGGGGGAAAATTCCCTTTGGGGGAAAAGTCGCTTTGGGGGAAAAGTCCCGTTGGGGAAAAATTCCCAAAAGTCCCTTTGGGGGGAAAGTCCTTTTGGGGGAAGAGTCCCTTTGGGGGAAAAGTCCCTTTGGGGGAAAAGTCCCAAAAGTCCCTTTAGGGGAAAAGTCCCTTTGGGGAAAAAGTCCCTTTGGGGAAAAGGTCCCTTTGGGGGAAAACGTCCCAAAAGTCCCTTTGGGGAAAAAGTCCCAAAAGTCCCATTGGGGGAAAAGTCCCTTTGGGGGGAAAAGTCCCTTTGGGGGAAAAAGTCCCAAAAGTCCCTTTGGGGGAATAGTCCCCCAAAGCGCCCCTGTCGCATAATGACATGTTGTGAGTTTCTAGATCGGCTACATTAAAATGTAGGCCTAAATGCATTCAAATGTCAGTCCTGCCTCCTTCCTTTGCTTTTGCATTGTAATGTAATTGCACAATTGTGTGTGTGTGTGTGTGTGTGTGTGTGTGTGTGTGTGTGTGTGTGTGTGTGTGTGTGTGTGTGTGTGTGTGTGTGAGTGAGAGGGGGGGGCTTGTCTCATCTCCACTACTCAGCCTGCTGTGCGTGCGTACTGCATGCATGCTTGTGTGTGTACAGTATGTGCGTACGTGAGTCTGTCTGTGAGAGCTGACTCAGCCGGAAAGCTGGTGGAATAGCTAGTGAACAGGTACCATATTAAAGTGCTGACACTTGGACTTTGATTCCTTTCAGCTCCTTCAGATTATGTGTGATATCTACAGTAAGTGTTATTACATCCTCCATCGATGCTTTGGATCAGTCAGCTATATATTATGTAGCTGTAGGGTTTCAATCCATAATGGAGATGCTGAAAACTCAGAAACAGAAACGTTTCAAAACCCTTTCTGGATAGCACAAAACCAGTCTATTTAAACTTTTTCACCTTAGGAGTTCCCAATGCACCTTAGGTGAACCTTTAGTATTCGCCTGGAGTGCAGCAGAAGTCTCCTCCCTTGCTCTTACAAGATTTGTTTTGTTATGAGATTATTATTTACATGCTCACAACAGGGGGAAAAGTCCCAAAAGTCCCTTTGGAAGAAAAGTCCCTTTGGGGGAAAAGTCCCTTTGGGGAAAAAGTCCCAAAAGTCCCTTTGGGGGAAAAGTCCCTTTGGGGAAAAAGTCCCAAAAGTCCCTTTGGGGGAAAAGTCCCTTTGGGGGAAAAGTCCCGTTGGGGTAAAAGTCCCAAAAGTCCATTTGGGGGAAAAGTCCCTTTGGGGGAAAAGTCCCAAAAGTCCCTTTGGGGGAAAAGTCCTGTTGGGGGAAAATTCCCTTTGGGGGAAAAGTCGCTTTGGGGGAAAAGTCCCGTTGGGGAAAAAGTCCCAAAAGTCCCTTTGGGGGAAAAGTCCCTTTGGGGAAAAAGTCCCAAAAGTCCCTTTGGGGGAAAAGTCCCTTTGGGGGAAAAGTCCCGTTGGGGTAAAAGTCCCAAAAGTCCATTTGGGGGAAAAGTCCCTTTGGGGGAAAAGTCCCAAAAGTCCCTTTGGGGGAAAAGTCCTGTTGGGGGAAAAGTCCCTTTGGGGGAAAAGTCGCTTTGGGGGAAAAGTCCCGTTGGGGAAAAATTCCCAAAAGTCCCTTGGGGGGAAAGTCCTTTTGGGGGAAGAGTCCCTTTGGGGGAAAAGTCCCTTTGGGGGAAAAGTCCCAAAAGTCCCTTTGGGGGAAAAGTCCCAAAAGTCCCTTTGGGGGAAAAGTCCCGTTGGGGTAAAAGTCCCAAAAGTCCATTTGGGGGAAAAGTCCCTTTGGGGAAAAAGTCCCAAAAGTCCCTTTGGGGAAAAGTCCTGTTGGGGGAAAATTCCCTTTGGGGGAAAAGTCGCTTTGGGGGAAAAGTCCCGTTGGGGAAAAATTCCCAAAAGTCCCTTTGGGGGGAAAGTCCTTTTGGGGGAAGAGTCCCTTTGGGGGAAAAGTCCCTTTGGGGGAAAAGTCCCAAAAGTCCCTTTAGGGGAAAAGTCCCTTTGGGGAAAAAGTCCCTTTGGGGAAAAGGTCCCTTTGGGGGAAAACGTCCCAAAAGTCCCTTTGGGGGAAAAGTCCCTTTGGGGAAAAAGTCCCAAAAGTCCCATTGGGGGAAAAGTCCCTTTGGGGGGAAAAGTCCCTTTGGGGGAAAAAGTCCCAAAAGTCCCTTTGGGGGAATAGTCCCCCAAAGCGCCCCTGTCGCATAATGACATGTTGTGAGTTTCTAGATCGGCTACATTAAAATGTAGGCCTAATACTTTATATGTGATTAAAGTGGTAAAATCGATTTTATGATATTATAAATGTTGCTTGGGACCCTTCCAAAACTCCCTCAATCACTTATTTTGAATCAAAAGGCATATCTTTAAGTACCACGGACCTACATGGGCTTGCCCACTTCCAACCCATACCAGCAGTGACGTAGACTGTGGGGGCCACGGGGCCCCGGCCCCCATGAGGAATTAGACCTGAATAATATAAAAGTCGCTTTGGGGGAAAAGTCCCGTTGGGGAAAAATTCCCAAAAGTCCCTTTGGGGGGAAAGTCCTTTTGGGGGAAGAGTCCCTTTGGGGGAAAAGTCCCTTTGGGGGAAAGTCCCAAAAGTCCCTTTGGGGGAAAAGTCCCAAAAGTCCCTTTGGGGGAAAAGTCCCTTTGGGGAAAAATTCCCTTTGGGGAAAAGGTCCCTTTGGGGGAAAAGTCCCTTTGGGGGAAAACATCCCAAAAGTCCCTTTGGGGGAAAGTCCCTTTGGGGGAAAGTCCCTTTGGGGGGAAAGTCCCTTTGGGGAAAAAGTCCCATTGGGGGAAAAGTCCCTTTGGGGGAAAACGTCCCAAAAGTCCCTTTGGGGGAAAAGTCCCTTTGGGGGAAAAGTCCCTTTGGGGAAAAACGTCCCAAAAGTCCCTTTGGGGGAAAAGTCCCTTTGGGGAAAAAGTCCCAAAAGTCCCATTGGGGGAAAAGTCCCTTTGGGGGAAAAGTCCCTTTGGGGGAAAAAGTCCCAAAAGTCCATTTGGGGAAAAAGTCCCCCAAAGCGCCCCTGTCGCATAATGACATGTTGTGAGTTTCTAGATCGGCTACATTAAAATGTAGGCCTAATACTTTATATGTGATTAAAGTGGTAAAATTGATTTTATGATATTATAAATGTTGCTTGGGACCCCTGCAAAACTCCCTCAATCACTTTTTTTGAATCAAAAGGCATATCTTTAAGTACCACGGACCTACATGGGCTTGCCCACTTCCAACCCATACCAGCAGTGACGTAGACTCTGTGGGGGCCACGGGGCCCCGGCCCCCATGAGGAATTAGACCTGAATATATTCGCCTCGGTTCGTCTCGTTTGTACCACGACAGGTCGCGCCGCGCCCGTTCGCGCAATTCTCGTCTTTGCATTGACTTCGCGCCGCTCTAACCATCCTAGTCTGAATGCACATTAACACCTTTTTTGTCCTCACTGTCCGGGCGGGGGGTGGTGGGCCGCGTTGCCTGTCCCCTTGTACACATGCAGATCCTGGCATTCAAATGCTAATCTGGTTTCACCTGCCAGGTAGGGTATGCATACATGGGGAAAAAGTCCCTTTGGGGGAAAAAGTCCCAAAAGTCCCTTTTCATCGCTAGAAAGGTCAAAATGCCACGATGCGCTTTTTTCATCGCTAGAAAGGTCAAAACGCGACGATGCACGTTTTTCATCGCTAGAAAGCACAAAACGCGTCGATGCACGTTTTTCATCGCTAGAAAGCACAAAACGCGACGATGCGCTTTTTTCATCGCTAGAAAGGTCAAAACGCCACGATGCGCTTTTTTCATCGCTAGAAAGGTCAAAACGCCACGATGCGCTTTTTTCATCGCTAGAAAGGTCAAAACGCTAGAAAGGTCAAAAATCGTTAGAAAGGTCAAAAGGTCAAAGGTCAAAACGCTAGAAAGGTCAAAAATCGCTAGAAAGGTCAAAACGCCACGATGCGCTTTTTTCATCGCTAGAAAGGTCAAAACGCTAGAAAGGTCAAAAATCGCTAGAAAGGTCAAAAGGTCAAAGGTCAAAACGCTAGAAAGGTCAAAAATCGCTTGAAAGGTCAAAACGCCACGATGCGCTTTTTTCATCGCTAGAAAGGTCAAAACGCTAGAAAGACTTTTAAAATAGTGTATATTAAACAATCATATAAAATACATGCTGTATCTGTCTTGATTGCTTTACTCACCACTGCGACAATGTCATCAAATAGGTCAGCTTAGGAAAAGCTTTGGCAACATTGTTGAGCAGTTGAGACGAAGAACCATAGTGTAAATCCATAATTTATTCTGACCCCTCTCCGAAAAGGTCTATCTGTCCTGACCCCTTATCCATAATGTATACATTATGGATATTTATTATGGATAAGACTGTTTGTCTCACCTGCTCAGTGGTGAATTTGAAAACATGACACCTGACCTGCTCGTCAGTAAAAAACACAAAAAAGCTTTTGATATTACGTTGTCCCCCTCCACATTATGCATATGATAGGAACTGTGTCAATGGAGAGTAAAGCATGACAATGAAATTGAAATCATGTATTTGGGCACATTTGTAGCAGTGAACAATTTAAGTCCAGTGTGTTTCCATTTTTGTCACTAACAATTAAGAAATGCATTCAAATGTCAGTCCTGCCTCCTTCCTTTGCTTTTGCATTGTAATGTAATTGCACAATTGTGTGTGTGTGTGTGTGTGTGTGTGTGTGTGTGTGTGTGTGTGTGTGTGTGTGTGTGTGTGTGTGTGTGAGTGAGAGGGGGGGGCTTGTCTCATCTCCACTACTCAGCCTGCTGTGCGTGCGTACTGCATGCATGCATGTGTACAGTATGTGCGTACGTGAGTCTGTCTGTGAGAGCTGACTCAGCCGGAAAGCTGGTGGAATAGCTAGTGAACAGGTACCATATTAAAGTGCTGACACTTGGACTTTGATTCCTTTCAGCTCCTTCAGATTATGTGTGATATCTACAGTAAGTGTTATTACATCCTCCATCGATGCTTTGGATCAGTCAGCTATATATTATGTAGCTGTAGGGTTTCAATCCATAATGGAGATGCTGAAAACTCAGAAACAGAAACGTTTCAAAACCCTTTCTGGATAGCACAAAACCAGTCTATTTAAACTTTTTCACCTTAGGAGTTCCCAATGCACCTTAGGCGAACCTTTAGTATTCGCCTGGAGTGCAGCAGAAGTCTCCTCCCTTGCTCTTACAAGATTTGTTTTGTTATAATGAGATTATTATTTACATGCTCACAACAGGGGGAAAAGTCCCAAAAGTCCCTTTGGAAGAAAAGTCCCTTTGGGGGAAAAGTCCCTTTGGGGAAAAAGTCCCAAAAGTCCCTTTGGGGGAAAAGTCCCTTTGGGGAAAAAGTCCCAAAAGTCCCTTTGGGGGAAAAGTCCCTTTGGGGGAAAAGTCCCGTTGGGGTAAAAGTCCCAAAAGTCCATTTGGGGGAAAAGTCCCTTTGGGGGAAAAGTCCCAAAAGTCCCTTTGGGGGAAAAGTCCTGTTGGGGGAAAATTCCCTTTGGGGGAAAAGTCGCTTTGGGGGAAAAGTCCCGTTGGGGAAAAATTCCCAAAAGTCCCTTGGGGGGAAAGTCCTTTTGGGGGAAGAGTCCCTTTGGGGGAAAAGTCCCTTTGGGGGAAAAGTCCCAAAAGTCCCTTTGGGGGAAAAGTCCCTTTGGGGGAAAAGTCCCTTTGGGGGAAAAGTCCCAAAAGTCCCTTTGGGGGAAAAGTCCCTTTGGGGGGAAAGTCCCGTTGGGGTAAAAGTCCCAAAAGTCCATTTGGGGGAAAAGTCCCTTTGGGGGAAAAGTCCCAAAAGTCCCTTTGGGGAAAAAGTCCTGTTGGGGGAAAATTCCCTTTGGGGGAAAAGTCCCGTTGGGGAAAAATTCCCAAAAGTCCCTTTGGGGGGAAAGTCCTTTTGGGGGAAGAGTCCCTTTGGGGGAAAAGTCCCTTTGGGGGAAAAGTCCCAAAAGTCCCTTTAGGGGAAAAGTCCCTTTGGGGAAAAGGCCCTTTGGGGAAAAGGTCCCTTTGGGGGAAAACGTCCCAAAAGTCCCTTTGGGGGAAAAGTCCCTTTGGGGAAAAAAGTCCCAAAAGTCCCATTGGGGGAAAAGTCCCTTTGGGGGGAAAAGTCCCTTTGGGGGGAAAAGTCCCTTTGGGGGAAAAACTCCCAAAAGTCCCTTTGGGGGAATAGTCCCCCAAAGCGCCCCTGTCGCATAATGACATGTTGTGAGTTTCTAGATCGGCTACATTAAAATGTAGGCCTAATACTTTATATGTGATTAAAGTGGTAAAATCGATTTTATGATATTATAAATGTTGCTTGGGACCCCTCCAAAACTCCCTCAATCACTTATTCTGAATCAAAAGGCATATCTTTAAGTACCACGGACCTACATGGGCTTGCCCACTTCCAACCCATACCAGCAGTGACGTAGACTCTGTGGGGGCCACGGGGCCCCGGCCCCCATGAGGAATTAGACCTGAATAATATAAAAGTCGCTTTGGGGGAAAAGTCCCGTTGGGGAAAAAATCCCAAAAGTCCCTTTGGGGGGAAAGTCCTTTTGGGGGAAGAGTCCCTTTGGGGGAAAAGTCCCTTTGGGGGAAAAGTCCCAAAAGTCACGTTGGGGGAAAAGTCCCAAAAGTCCCTTTGGGGGAAAAGTCCCTTTGGAGAAAAGGTCCCTTTGGGGGAAAAGTCCCTTTGGGGGAAAACATCCCAAAAGTCCCTTTGGGGGAAAAGTCCCTTTGGGGGAAAGTCCCTTTGGGGGAAAAGTCCCTTTGAGGAAAAAGTCCCAAAAGTCCCATTGGGGGAAAAGTCCCTTTGGGGGAAAAGTCCCTTTGGGGGAAAACGTCCCAAAAGTCCCTTTGGGGGAAAAGTCCCTTTGGGGAAAAACGTCCCAAAAGTCCCTTTGGGGGAAAAGTCCCTTTGGGGGAAAAGTCCCTTTGGGGAAAAACGTCCCAAAAGTCCCTTTGGGGGAAAAGTCCCTTTGGGGAAAAAGTCCCAAAAGTCCCATTGGGGGAAAAGTCCCTTTGGGGGAAAAAGTCCCAAAAGTCAATTTGGGGAAAAAGTCCCAAAAGTCCCTTTGGGGGAAAAGTCCCCCAAAGCGCCCCTGTCGCATAATGACATGTTGTGAGTTTCTAGATCGGCTACATTAAAATGTAGGCCTAATACTTTATATGTGATTAAAGTGGTAAAATCGATTTTATGATATTATAAATGTTGCTTGGGACCCCTGCAAAACTCCCTCAATCACTTTTTTTGAATCAAAAGGCATATCTTTAAGTACCACGGACCTACATGGGCTTGCCCACTTCCAACCCATACCAGCAGTGACGTAGACTCTGTGGGGGCCACGGGGCCCCGGCCCCCATGAGGAATTAGACCTGAATATATTCGCCTCGGTTCGTCTCGTTGGTACCACGACAGGTCGCGCCGCGCCCGTTCGCGCAATTCTCGTCTTTGCATTGACTTCGCGCCGCTCTAACCATCCTAGTCTGAATGCACATTAACACCTTTTTTGTCCTCACTGTCCGGGCGGGGGGTGGTGGGCCGCGTTGCCTGTCCCCTTGTACACATGCAGATCCTGGCATTCAAATGCTAATCTGGTTTCACCTGCCAGGTAGGGTATGCATACATGGGGAAAAAGTCCCTTTGGGGGAAAAAGTCCCAAAAGTCCCTTTGGGGGAAAAGTCCCTTTGGGGGACAGTCCCTTTGGGGGGGAAAATCCCAAAAGTCCCTTTGGGGAAAAAGTCCCGTTGGGGGAAAGTCCCGTTGGGGAAAAAGTCCCTTTGGGGGGAAAAGTCCCAAAAGTCCCTTTGGAGGAAAAGTCCCTTTAGGGAAAAATTCCCAAAAGTCCCTTTGGGGGAAAAGTCCAGTGGGGGAAAAAGTCCCAAAAGTCCAGTGGGGGAAAAAGTCCCAAAAGTCCCTGTGGAGGAAAAGTCCCTTTGGGGGGGAAAGTCCCAAAAGTCCCTTTGGGGAAGTCCCTTTGGGGGGAAAAGTCCCAAAAGTCCCTTTGGGGAAAAAGTCCCAAAAGTCCCTTTGGGGGAAAAGTCCCCCAAAGCGCCCCTGTCGCATAATGACATGTTGTGAGTTTCTAGATCGGCTACATTAAAATGTAGGCCTAATACTTTA
Organism: Electrona antarctica; assembly: GCF_951216825.1. NCBI lineage: Eukaryota > Metazoa > Chordata > Actinopteri > Myctophiformes > Myctophidae > Electrona > Electrona antarctica. The sequence continues at coordinate 39,982,073 of NC_136809.1, forward strand.
TATGTGATTAAAGTGGTAAAATCGATTTTATGATATTATAAATGTTGCCTGGGACCCCTCCAAAACTCCCTCAATCACTTTTTTTGAATCAAAAGGCATATCTTTAAGTACCACGGACCTACATGGGCTTGCCCACTTCCAACCCATACCAGCAGTGACGTAGACTCTGTGGGGGCCACGGGGCCCCGGCCCCCATGAGGAATTAGACCTGAATATATTCGCCTCGGTTCGTCTCGTTTGTACCACGACAGGTCGCGCCGCGCCCGTTCGCGCAATTCTCGACTTCACGCCGCTCTAACCATCCTAGTCTGAACGCACATTAACACCTCTTTTGTCCTCATTGTCCGGGGGGGGGGTGGTGGGCCGCGTTGCCTGTCCCCTTGTACACATGCAGATCCTGGCATTCAAATGCTAATCTGGTTTCACCTGCCAGGTAGGGTATGCATACAGTACTGTACTCTACTTGTTCACAATGAAACCACCACCATAGCAAGAACACCCTGGCTGGCCAGCCTGCCATTGAAACCTGCCACTGACCCAGCGACGGAACACTGAACCTGCCGAGGTGGACAGCACTAGTCTACATTCACTGCACCACACATGTCCTGAATTTAGTTTAGTGCAGGATGTTGTCCAACACCAGATAGACATGGCTCTGTCCAAAACTAAACACATTTGTGTGTTTAAAAAGTGTTACCGGCGATTAAACATGCTCTTCTGTTTATAATCTAAACACTGTGACACGTTTAAAAGGTGTTGCAAATAAGTGTTTAGAACCTAAACGCTTGGGTTTAGTGTGCTATAACTTGCATAACGTCTTCAGACTATAGGACTTAAGTCTAAGATTTACAGGTTATCGGGGGTTAAAGAGGACGATGAGATCTCCCACCATGCAACAGCACATCCTATAAATATTGCATGGCTCAAACTTCTTCCAGGAGAATGTCTCTGGACGGTATTATAAATGTGGTTTGTTACACCAAAGGTGTACAAATCTCCATTGTAGGTAAAGGCTGAATTAAATCGTATTCCTGGAAGAAGCTGTGCAGCAGGTGTGTTCAGCCTATAGTTTGTCTCTGTGTCAAACACTCTAATGTTGATGTGCTGGTCCCTACCTACACCCCCAAAGAAAAAACATATTTGTCCCAATGATGGTGGCAGTGTGATGTGATGAAACGTGGTGGAGTGCCTCTGGTGTTAATTAAAGTCCAGACCATTGTGGCGGTGTCCAACTTGTGCATGTCCTTAGAGTATCCAGTCCAGCGTTTGTACCCTCCATGGTAGCCCGTCTCCGGACCCCCCGGGTTGAGCTCCTTTGGACCCCTACCCCGTAGGGTCCGGTCTCATCGACTTCAAGCGACGTGCTCATTTCAATACGCAGGCTGACTTTACCCTCTCCGACAGGTCTCTGCGCTGTGGGTATGATGCTGACATATTCCAAAAGAAGCATATAAGAGCTATAGGAGACAACGAACCCTCTGACCCCTCCGCGAACGGCTCAGAAGCCGTTAAGTATTTTTAATGTTTGTTAGACCGTTTTGGCAGCTCTGAAATTCTCTATTGACATCCCATTGTCCCGCCTCCAGCGCCGGAACTGGCTATCTGCGCGTTCCTGCCTCTGTCGCAGGTAGCCAGCCACGGTGCTGGAGGCGGTACAATAGGATGTCAATAAGGAAGTCAAGGAAGGAAGGAAGAGAGCTGCCAAAACGGTCTAACAAACAATTTAGTTAAGTAAAAATACTTAACGGCTTCTGAGCCGTTCGCGGAGGGGTCAGAGGGTTCGTTGTCTCCTATAGCTCTTATATGCTTCTTTTGGAATATGTCAGCATCATACCCACAGCGCAGAGACCCGTCGGAGAGGGTAAAGTCAGCCTGCGTATTGAAATGAGCACGTCGCTTGAAGTCGATGAGACCGGACACTACGGGGTAGGGGTCCAAAGGAGCTCAACCCGGGGGGTCCGGAGACGGGCTACCTCCATGGATGTACATGACCTTCCCCAAGGCACAGGCTGAGTGGTTCCTCCTCCCCCCTGGAACAGTTCCAGAAACCTTGAACCATCCATGCCTGTCTACATTAAATGCACGTTGAAGTACTTTTTTTACCACCCCAAATGTAGACAATTTATTCTATCAGCATAGCTTTGTGGAAGCAGCGAAAGGTGACATTCTCCTCCTCCAGCTGTCACTGGGGTCAACGTCCTCACAAAAGCTTATAACAATCAGGACTATTGAAGTAATAAGTCTGAGTTATATTAAATAAAATAAAGAAATAAAGGTCCTGTACCTGCGACAGTAAATCTTAATACTGGAAACGAACAGTATTGTAGAGCACAAGAAAACACAAAACTATTTCCTTTTAACTGAAATTGCAATATCTTTATATTCTTTAAAGATATATCAAACCAAAATCATACACTTGAGCATCAAGTGTAACATCAATCCCTTCAAAACGTAAATTAAATGTTCAATTCCCTTTAAATTCTCCCCTAAAATGTCCCTTTAAAGGTGCCCCAAAGTCAAAGTATTCCAAAAGTAATCCCGAAAAAAGGTAATCCAAGTATCCAAAGTAATCCAAACGTTGTAGATCCTCTTTTAGTCAATTAGGTAGTCCGAAAAAAGTTAGAAAACAAAAAGGCAATGCATTGCTTACCGGAAGAAAGAAATGATATATCCACCTCACCCGACCTTTAAGTCCGGAGTCATCTGCTGGGTCCTTTGTTATACAAGCTCTGATTGTTTGTCAGAGCTCAACACCTCAGAAGCTGCCCTACCAAACTTTCTTTCCTTTCCTCAGCAAAGTTCTTCGGTCAGACAGGCATTTTTTGCGTTCACTTCTGAATTGGCGTATAGTATTGGCCTTTAAAAGAGTGTGTTTGGCAAAGAAACATAACCACACCAAACCCTCATCTTACTGCCCAAAATGGAACCCAGGCTCGGCGCCTCACTTCCTGTTCTTTTATAGCTTCCTGGAAATATGGCTCACACACATTTCCCCACAGCTCCCCTTGTGATCAAACCTTGTCATTTGTCAACAGAAAATTGATGACCATGGTTCAACTACACAAAACACATTATATTGTACACTACATTTCAGTGTTAAATATTCAACCCTAGTTTAACCAACATATTCTCCTGTTATTCCCCAGTATGTTTCATTTTCTTTCATACTCATACCAGGCCAGGAAATACATTGTTTCACACATTTTATGTGGCAGTGTCACAAGCTCCTCCAGGGTTTAAGTTAGAATCTTCTTGCGTAACAGAATGGTGTCCTAATGTATGCTCTATCTTATAACAGAATGGTGTCCTAATGTATGCTCTATCTTATAACAGAATGGTGTCCTAATGTATGCTCTATCACTTATATTATAATGTATGCTCTATCACTTATATTATAATGTATGCTCTATCTTATATTTGTTCAGTGGCACAAGCGTCATGTCAGCATTTGACCAATCCACAAAGCTGATGGTTTTCAAGGAAGTTGATGCCTGTTATATACCCAGGGGGCAAACCACCCTTTTTTTAGGAAACCTGCATTTGTCATAACATACAAAGTTGTCCACCAGAAATAATATCTATGACCCCATAGGATCACAACCTATATGGACAACCCGGTCAATTTTTGGGCCAAAGTCCAATATGGCCACCCCAATATTAGCCCCTATTAGTTATAATGGGGGGTGAATAGGGCAAAGTTGTAAACGGATAAATATTTCCACGAAACTTCTCAGGTTGATCAATGATATGAATACGAAAAAAAATTTTATTGAAAGTTTCCATGAAATCCAATATGGCCACCACAATATGGCCGCCACAATATTAGCACCAAGAAAATAGGTTTTGGCTCTAACTTCTGAACCAGATGAGCTAGAAATGCAAACTTGGTGTCTATTTCATGGTTTCTGACCATGAGAGACTCAATGGAATACCTATTTTCATTATTGGGTGTGTCTGGACCCTTATTGTGCATATTTACAAGATGGTGGCTACCCGAAATAGTGCTTTACCATGATTTCTACCATGATTGTTGACTGTTTTGGCAAACACAAGCAATATGAATCCATTGGCTAAGATTCATGGCACAGAAGGAACATATTTTCTTGAGCTTGCATATTGTCAAAATGGCTGCAAACATGACAAAGAAAAGAGACATTACATTTCCTGTCAGATCCTTTTACCCAGGGGGGCAAACCACTCCTTTTTTGGATACCTGCATTTGCCATAACATCAAAGGTTGTCCACCAGAAATATCTATGACCCAATAGAATCACAACCTATATGGACACACCGGTCAATTTCTTTGCTGGAAATCCAATATGGCCACCACAATATTAGCCCCCATTAGCCTATAATGCAGGTGAATAGGGCAACATTTTTAACTGAGGGATATTTCCACGAAACTTCACAGGTTGATCAATGATATGAATACCATCATTTTTTGTATTGGAAGTTTCCATGATATCCAATATGGCCACCACAATACTAGCAAACAGAAAATAGGTTTGGCTCTAAATTCTGAACCAGATGAGCTATAAATACAAACTTGTGGTTTCTAACCACGAAAGATATTATTGTTCTGGGGTGTTTCTTTGCAGAAAGACATCCCCCTGGCTGTATTTTGGTTTTGTTCTACTGTTTGTTGGCATTTCCTCTGTTTATGTTGACAATCATCCCTGGCAGGGACGTGCATCGCCAAGCCGGACATCCCTTCCTTCACTGAGTCTGAATGGTCTCTCAGTGACGGCAATGCAGTCCCCTGTCCATCTACAGAGCCAGCCTGGCCTATGTCAATGAACAAGACAATATCATGTAGCTGTATCAAAGGCTGCCAGAAAATCTGCTCATGTGCCAGGGACTGGAGACAATATGCAGCAGGAGCTTCACTCCATTCCTGACTGGGAATGGCTCAGACGCATCACCATTCTGTGTGCTCTTTATGGGCCCAAAACCACTGGCTCAACTCCAGTCCGCTCCTCTGACAAGTGTCCTGCTCACTGACAAGAGTGACATCCTAGCACGCTGGGAAGAGCACTTCAGTGAGGTCTTAAACAGAGAGTCCTCAATTTCCGAAGAGGATATTGCCACGATACCCCAGCTGCCAATCAAAGCTGATCTGGCTGACCCCCCACCAGTGCAGAGACAGTGAAAGCACTCCAACAAACCACTTCTGGAAAGGCACCAGGAGGTAATGGGTTGCCTGCAGACATCTACAAGAATGGAGGCATGGCACCTGTACCAGGTAATCTGGAAGAGGGGGAAGCCCCTCAAGACTTCAAGGACGCATCCATACTAGTGCATGTTTACAAGAGGAAAGGGGACCGGGCATACTGCGATAACCATCATGGTATAGCCCTCCTGAGTCCTGAAAATCACAGGAAAGATCTTAGCAAGAATCATCCTCAATCGGCTAATCAGCCATGCTGAGAATGTTGTCCATGGATCCCAATGTGGTTTCCACAGAGGCAGAGGTACCTGTGACATGATCTTTTCCATTTGCCAGCTGCAAGAAAAGTGCAGAGAGCAGAAGGGTCTCTATATGGTGTTTGTTGACCTCACCAAGGCCTTTCACACAGTCTAACGTGAGGGCCTATGGCAGATCCCTGGCAAGTT